>NW_017893582.1:8265-15243 GCF_001540865.1 Ananas comosus
AATATATATATATATATATATAAATATATATATATATATATATATATATATATATATATATTCGAGCTTTTCGAGCCTAATTCGAACGAGCCGAGTAATACTCAAGCTCAGCTTGAAATGAATTTCGAGCATTTTTTTTTGTTCAAGCTCAGCTCATTTAATTTCAAGTCGAGCTCGAGCGAGCCAAATATCGAGTCGAACACGAGTCGAACACGAGCCGGCTCGCTCATTTGCCAGCCCTACGAGTCAGTGGCATTCAATTTTAATTTTAATTATTATTATTGAAAGTCGCGTGGAAACCCAAACGCTGAGCACGTGTCATAGTACCATTGGTTACATCATTTAATGAGCATTTAGTGAACGTGCAGGCTTCCTATCCAATCATACGGTTCCACGTGCCCAGGAAGGAATAATACGGTAAGACCTTCCTCAGTAGAGGGCTCGCATTATCCAGGGACCCGCCACGCACAATGCGCCTATAAATACCCGACCCTCGAACGCTCTGCTTCACCAACGTACCCTAGAATAAGCAAAGCTACCACTAGCTAAAGCTCGGAGCTCGTTCAATGGCGCCTCTTCACTCCTCCTCCATGTCCGCATGCTCCTCGCCATTGCTCAAGGACGTGATCGGCGACCTCGACCGCCACTCCTACGTCGCCCTCCTCACCAAGCTCATTGGCGAGTCCGAGTACGTGCAAAACAACCCCCCCAAGTACAAACCCAAGGAGAACCGCGTCGCCCGCCACGTGCTCGACGTGCTCCTCCCCCTCTCCACCACCCCCAACAATGGCGGTGGTGGAGGGCCCCTCGTCGTTCAGCACATCACCAATCCCAAGTACCCGGAGCGCGGCAACGTCATCGCCGAGTACCCCGGCACCGGCGACGGTGCCGTCTCCTTCGTCGGCATGCACATGGACGTGGTCCCGGTCGTCAACCCCAAAGATTGGGTCCTCCTCTCAATCCCTTCCCCTAATCTCCTATTTTCCCCCAATTTTCGACCGATTTATTGATTAGAATTTCGCACTACACATTGTGGGGGCGATTTTTTGTGTTTAGAAGTTCAATCCGTTCTCGCTGAGCGTGGACGGGGACAGGCTCCAGGGGAGGGGTACCACGGATTGCCTGGGACACGTGGCTCTGGTGACGGAGCTGATGAAGAGGTTGGGGGAGACGAAGCCGAAGCTGAAGAACTCGATCTACGCAGTGTTCATCTGCAACGAGGAGAACGGCGAGGTCACGGGGATCGGCGTGGACATGTTGGCCAAAGAGCGGTACCTTGATGCGCTCAAGGCCGGGCCCCTGTAAGTGTGATTTCCTGGTTTTACAGGGACTATTGTGCGAAAATTTGTTGGGTTTTTGTTGAGTTGTTTTGGCTGTTTTGAATTTGCAGGTATTGGATTGATGTCGCCGATAAGCAACCCTGCATTGGCAGCGGAGGGATGATCACGTGGCATCTCAAAGCAATAGGAAAGCAGTTCCATAGTGGTCTCCCTAACAAGGTATATAATATACGTACGTAGCTAATTGTTTCTAACATATACGTATTGAATTTCTAATTTCGTACTAAATATGTTATAGAATGATTTAGAAAAAAAAAATTGTTTGTAGTAAATTGATTCCTTACGAATTCTAGTTGTTTTGAATTTTTAGTTAGTATTTTGATCGAGATTATAGTAAATTTGGAGTTTCCTTCGAAAAAAAAAAAAACGTATGGCGCTCTAGTTGTCGGAATAAGTAAAGCAGAGTTGTAATCCCAGTGTTTCGCCTAAATAATTAATCTGCTTCGAATTGATGTATTGTAACTAAAGAATTTAGATTTTTTTTTTGAGAAAAATATAGTAAGCTACCTACTTCATTAATAAGGTGGTACAAACTTAGCACAGAGATAAAGCAGCCAAGGTCTCAAGAAAAAAGAGAAAACAAAACAACCAAAATAGAGAGAGGAGAGAAGGAGGGGGAGGATTAACTTAATTACATGTGTATAATTAACGGCATTATTCTAACAGAAGAATTTAGAATTAAACTTAATTTTCAGAACATAATCTCTATTAACATAATATTTTGGACTAATCACAGTTTTCATGTAAATTTTGTTAAAAAGGCAAACTAGAAATGTTCACGGAACATATAGTTATGCACTACTATATATTTGCTATCACAAGCAAGTTCTATGCTACGTATTTCAATTGGGTTCACTGGGTAATCCAATTCCACAGGCCATTAACGCAATGGAGTTGAACATGGAAGCACTTAAAGTGATTCAAACAAGATTTTACAGTGATGTCCCTCCACTTCCTGAAGAGGAGAAGTACAAGTATGCCACACCGTCGACTATGAAACCAACTCAATGGACATGTAAGCCCAACCCACGTTTTTCTTTTTCTCTAGTGAGTAATGTTATTTTTCACACTAACATCGTGTTATCTGATATAACCAGAAATAGATGGTTAAATGCGTACTATTCGACTTTTTTCTGATTATATATTGTTGCAATGCAGATCGAGGAGGGAGTGTGAATCAGATTCCAGGTCAATGTGAAATATCAGGAGATGTGAGGTGAGTTCAATCACAAACGAAAAGTCTAAAAACACTCTGATTTGCCTTCGTCTATTCTTTTTTTTTTTTTTGGCCTGCGGAATGTATAATTTACTTATGATATAATATATCTATGTACATATTTATGTCGGTTTCTATGAATGTGTGTATTGTGCTAGAAGCCAAGAATAAAATTTGTTTCCCTGAAAAAAGTGTTACTAATGGCTATTATAGCTGATAAAAACGTCAGATGTAAAATATTGATTTACTATTCTATAATAGGATTGGCTTTTGTCAATAAGTGGTTTAATGTGTCGCCAATATCTGTTTTTTCTTCTTTTCTTTTTTTTTTTCCTTCCCCAAGAGACTTAAATGCATAATTTTTCCCGTGCAAAATATAGTTATTTAAGATGTAACATGGTAATTTTGATTGATTTAAAGGTTGAAAAATGCCCATGATAAAGCAATTACATTTCTTTGCCCTTTCTATTAATGTTGTCCAATAATGTTGGCAATCGAATAAGCTTTACCACACTGTCTGCCACCACGAATGACGCACCTCGCACGGAGAATTTTATTTTTTGATTCTCCCGTGGGGTAGTATTCATGATGTAGATTAAAGTATATGTATGTATGGTTATCAGGTATTGCGGATCCATGGCTTCCAATAAACGCAAGCGTCTATTGTTAATTACCCCTACAAAGTGTTAGGGCAGGGCACCTTCGATTAAGAGACCTTTGAAATGCTGAAGATTGAATAAAAGATGAACGAAGTTCAGTGGATTGAGTTTGCTTCTGAACCAGGGTGTATATAATCTTAATGCGAATTGGGATTCGATCGGGTTCAAATTGGACTTAAATATATGATAAAGTCCAATTAAGCTCTGTATGTTTAGAGCTCAATTGAGTTCACCATAAGACAAAATCCTAATTATATATATTAGGATTAGTCATCATGTAGTTGACATTAAACTCTAAGTATAGGTATTAGAGTCTAATTTGGTTTCATATGAGCCAAATCCTAATTATATATATTAGGATTAGTCAAAATGTAGTTGACATTAAACTCTAAGTATTGAGAAAGATCGCGATTCACTCGAAGCCGCGCATGCCCCGGCCGGCTCCGTCGAAGGCGCGCCACTCTCTGCCATTCGTCGATGCCCATCTGAGCCGCCGCCATGACTCTGGCTCGTGATCTCGGCCGATGCGTCGACGCCCGCGCGCCCGTCGACTTTGATGGCTCGAACGGCCGGAGTCGGCCCACCAGCTGCTCGACAGGAACCTGAGAGAGAGAGCGGTGCTACTCTCTCAAACGGAAAGCCGCCCCACACAACTGGCTCGACAGCGATACCTGTAAGAGAGAGAGCGTGGCCTCTCTCTCAAACGACAGCCGACCGCATTCCTGTCAAGCCTGAGGAGGCCCACTCTCGCCGAGCCTCGTTATGTCGAGCTCGGCCTCCCTTGTCTGCTCCGATTCGGCGCCATCCGTCGGCGCAGCCGTCGTCGACCGTAGGCCGAGCCCGGGGAGGTCCGCTCAGCAGTCTAGCTGCGCCGTACGTCGATCTTTGTTCCAACGCCCCCGACATGCTCTCGAAGCCGAGCCGCACGCGATCGTCCACAACCCTCCTCCGTCGCGGTCTCAGATCCGCGATCCACCGTCGGTCACAGCACCGCAACCGGAGCTTCCGGCATAGCAAAGCCCGCTCAGCCGCTCGAACGAGAAATTGAGGGAGAGAGCGTGCCTTTCCTCTCAAATGAAGTCAGTCCGCCAAGTGCTCGACGCGCGAAATTGAGAAGAGGAAGAGGATGCTCTCCTCTTCAAAATGAAGTCCGCCAAACCGTCGACGACGAAATTGAGGGAGAAGAGCGGTACTTCTGCTCTCCTCTCAAAGAAGTCAAAAATCCCCATAGTGCTCGACGGCGAAATTGAGAGAGAGAAGCGATGCTCTCCTCTGCAATGAAGTCCGCCAACGCGGCCTCCGAACGACGAAATTGAGGGAGAGAGCGGTGCTTCTTCTCAAATGAAACAAGTTCGCCAAGTCTCGACGGCGACATTGAGAGAGAAGAGGCGATGCTCTCCTCTAAAAGAGAAAGCGACAGAGAGAGAGCTTTGTTAATGTTAGGTGAGGCAAGAAGGGATTTTTATCCCGCCTTAGTTGCTCCCATGGATGTAAAGAGATAAAAGAGATAAAGAAAAATGTGAGGAGACAAAGATAAATTAGTCGAAATTACCGTTAATATTTTTTGATCGCCTTTATTGAAGAACAATGCAATGTTGAAATATTGAACATTGATCTACCAGTTGAATCTTCTATTTGGTCAAATTAGATCAAATTGAGATTTAATCACATTAACATTTTTATTGATTTTATGACTAAGAAATTGACAAATCAAAAGATGTATTAGAAATTTTTCTAAGTGATGAATTTGATCCTGACCATAATTTTGATACTCAAATTCTGACAATTTCTATCTAAAAAATTCACGGAACGAGCCCATATCCACCTGCAAAATGACATAACTCAAGCTCAGCCGAAATGTGAATCCAGTCCAAACTTGAATCTGAGCCCAATTCTGTTAACTTGCTAAAGGAATAATATAGGTTTAAAGTCACATGGGCCTAAACTGAGCCTAGGCCGCATCCGGAACTTAATTCTTCAGGCCTCAACCTGAGTCATACTATATGGGCCTGAATTAGCCATCCGAATCCATATAGCCCAAAATTAATCCATGTCCTTGAATGCCAATTAATACGGGCCTAATATTTCTGGCCGCAATTCCTGTAATTCCTAAAGGAAAATTATATGGCTTAAACCACACGGGCCTAATTGAGTCGGAGCCACATCCAATTCAGCCTCAACTTGAATTATAACCATACACTACACGGGCCCCCAAAGTTGGATTTCAATGAATCCATAATAAGAATTGGATCATAACTTCGATTTCATAAAGCCTAATTCCAAAATATCCTTATGAATCAAAAAGCCCAACCCAATTCTATCACGAAATCCAAAACAAATTCTAAATTCAGAATTGCGAATTCGAATCCAAATTCGAATCACATCCAAATTCTAATTCGAATCGAAGTTCAAATCTAAAATTCCCGCCCAAATCCATCAAGCCCGAGCCATATCCCATTTGAATCCAAACTCAAATTTTAGAGCCTAAGGCCAATTCACAGTCCAAGGCCCGAAGACCAAGTTCAAACCTCAAACCCAAAATACGCCCAATATACCATTCAAATCCAAAACTCAAACATATCAATCCAATCCAAATTCCATACTCAAATTAACCAAATTCCCATCTTACAAATCAAGCCAAATCCATATTTTCATTTATACTCCCAAAATCAAAATTCTCATAAGCACCAAAATGAGCCGAAATCCACATATGAATTGAGCCCATTTGAGCCCAAAATTCACATATGAATTGAGCCCATTTTGACCCAAAATCCACATTATAAATTGAGCCCCATTGAGCCCACATTACATAATGAAAATCTCAAATTCTCATTATCAGTCCAAATGAAACCAATCAAACCCAAATTTGAACCTATATTTCATAGTTCAAACCAATTGAGCCACTTTGAGCCCACATTACCAGGAGATATCAAATCATATCCAACTTGGCCCAGCTTTGAGCCGAATTACCATATCAAATCCAAATTGGAGGCCCATTTTGAGCCGGCAAAACTCACTAGTATGAATTGGAGCCCTATTTTGAGCCCAAATATTCACATAAAATTGAGCCGCATTGAGCCAATTACATTATCAAACCAAATTCTCATACCCAGTCCAAATGAAATCCAAATCAAACCCAAATTGAACTATTTATCCATATCAAATCTAAATTGAGCCAGCTTTGAGCCCAATTACCATATCAAATCCAAATTGAGTCAGTTTGCAGGCCCAATTACCATATCAAATCACAAATTGAGCCAGTTTTGAGCCCAATTACCGCACACCCGAGATAATGAGCCCACTTATGAGCTACATATCTCATATCAAAACTCCAAATTTTCATAATCAAATCCAAATTTAAGCCAAAAGGAGTCCAAAATCAAATGAGCCCTCTTTGAACCCCAACTTCAATTCTCATTGATCTATGTCAAATCCAAATCAAAATCTCTTCTCTAGCATATAAACCTAGAGTTAGAATGCCTGACGCTATTTAAAATTTTTCGATCAAGATGTCTATATACCTGTATTAGTAATTGAACAAATCATATGCAATTGAACTCTGCATATACTCACTCAGAGTTCACTAATTTAAGACTCTAATACATACACTTGAGTTAAATTTCATCTCTTGATTAAGCTCTAATAGCATAGATACCCTTAGAGTTTAATCTTCGGCTAATCCTAACCATATAATTATGGATTCGCCTATAAACGCACCGATTAGGGAGAATCGCCATATAAACCAAATTAGACTCTAATACCT
>NW_017893582.1:15268-31581 GCF_001540865.1 Ananas comosus
CGTTTGAGGGCCCAATTACGCACACCGAGATCAAGACGAGCCCATTATGAGGCTACAATTACTGCATATCAAAACTTCAAATTTTCATATCAAATCCAAATTAAGCCCAAAAGGAGTCCAAAATTCAAATGAGCCCTCTTTGAACCCAGACTTCAAATTCTCATTGATCTATGTCAAATCCAAATCAAATCTCTTCTCTAGCATATACAACTAGAGTTTAGAATGCCTGACCTATTTAAAATTTCGATCAAATTCTAATACCTGATTATTAGAATTGATCAACTCAATTTGGATTTGATATGGTAATTGGGCTCAAAGCTGGCTCAATTTGGATTTGATATGGATAAATAGGTTCAATTTGGGTTTGATTTGGATTTCATTTGGACTGGGTATGAGAATTTGGATTTTATATGGTAATTGGGCTCAAATGGGCTCAATTTATATGTGAATTTTGGGCTCAAAATGGGCTCAATTCATATGTGGATTTTGGGCTCAAAATGGGCTCAATTTGGATTTGATATGGTAATTGGGCTCAAAGCTGGCTCAATTTGGATTTGATATGGTAATTGGGCTCAAAGCTGGCTCAATTTGGATTTGATATGGATAAATAGGTTCAATTTGGGTTTGATTTGGATTTCATTTGGACTGGATATGAGAATTTGGATTTTATATGGTAATTGGGCTCAAATGGGCTCAATTTATATGTGGATTTTGGGCTCAAAATGGGCTCAATTCATATGTGAATTTTGGGCTCAAAATGGGCTCAATTCATATGTGGATTTTGGGCTCATTTTGGGCTTATGAGAATTTGGATTTTGGGTTAATATGAAAATATGGGATTTGGCTTGATTTGAAGATGGGATTTGGGTTAATTTGAGTATGGAATTTGGGATTTGGATTGGATATTGTTTTGAGTTTTGGATTTGAATGGTATTTGGGCGTATTTTGGGTTTGAGGTTTGAACTTGGGCTTTGGGCCTTGGACTGTGAATTGGCCTTAGGCTCTAAATTTGATTTGGATTCAAATGGGATATGGCTTGGGCCTTGGATGGATTTTGGGCCGTGGATTTTGGATTTGAACTTGATTCGAATAGAATTTGGATGGATTCGAATTTGGATTCGAATTCGAATTTGAATTTGGAATTTGATTTTGGATTTCGTATGAAATTGAGATTGGGCTTTTGGATTCATAGGGATTTTGGGATTAGGCTTTATGAAATTCAAGTTATGATCCAATTCTATTATGGATTCATGATCCAAATTTGGGCCCGTGTAGTTGTATGGTATGAATTCAAGTTGAGGCCTGAATTGGATGTGGGCTCGGACTCAATTTAGGCCCGTGTGGTTTAAGCCTATATTTTCCTTTAGGCAAGTTACAGAATTGGGCCAGAAATTTAGGCCCGTATAATTGCATTCAGGCATGGATTAATTTTGGGGCTTATGGATTCGGGTATGGGCTATATTCAGGCCCATATAGTATGGACTCAGGTTGAGGCCTGAAATTAAGTTCTGGATGCGGGCCTAGGCTCAGTTTAGGCCCATGTGGCTTAAACCTATATTTTCCTTTAGGCAAGTTACAGAATTGGGCTCAGATTCAAGTTTGGACTGGATTCACATTTGGGCTGAGCTTGAGTTATGTCATTTGAGGTGGATATGGGCTCGTTCCAGATGAGATTTTTAGATAGAAATTGTTCAGAATTTGAGATCAAAATATATGGTTCAGGATCAAATTCATCACTTAGAAAATTTCTAATACATCTTTTGTTTGTCAAATTCTTAGTCATAAATCACATAAAAATGTCTAATGTGATTAAATCTCAATTTGATCTAATTTGACCAAATAGAAAGATTCAACTTGGATAGAATCAATGTTCAATTATTTCGAACATTGCATTGTTCTTCCAATAAAAGGACGATCAAAAAAATATTAATCGGTAATTCGACTAATTTTCTTTTGTCTCCTCACATTTTTTCTTTATCTCTTTTATCTCTTTTACATCCATGGGACAACTAAGGCGGGATAAAAATCCCTTCCTTGCCTCCCTAACATTAACAAAGCTCTCTCTCTGTCTCTTTCTCTTTTTAGAGGAGAGCATCGCTCTCTCTCTCAATGTCGCCGTCGAGCACTTGGCGAACTTGACTTCATTTGAGAGGAGAGCACCGCTCTCTCCCTCAATTTCGTCGTCGAGCGGTTGGCGGACTTCATTTGAGAGGAGAGCATCGCTCTCTCTCTCAATTTCGCCGTCGAGCACTTGGCGGATTTGACTTCATTTGAGAGGAGAGCACCGCTCTCTCCCTCAATTTCGTCGTCGAGCGGTTGGCGGACTTCATTTGAGAGGAGAGCATCGCTCTCTCTCTCAATTTCGCCGTCGAGCACTTGGCGGATTTGACTTCATTTGAGAGGAGAGCACCGCTCTCTCCCTCAATTTCGTCGTCGAGCGGTTGGCGGACTTCATTTGAGAGGAGAGCATCGCTCTCTCTCTCAATTTCGCCGTCGAGCACTTGGCGGATTTGACTTCATTTGAGAGGAGAGCACCGCTCTCTCCCTCAATTTCGTCGTCGAGCGGTTGGCGGACTTCATTTGAGAGGAGAGCATCGCTCTCTCTCTCAATTTCGCCGTCGAGCACTTGGCGGACTTGACTTCATTTGAGAGGAGAGCACCGCTCTCTCCCTCAATTTCGTCGTCGAGCGGCTGGCGGGCTTTGCTGATGCCGGAGCTCCGTTGGGGCTGTGACCCGACGGTGGATCCGCGGATCTGAGACCGCGACGGAGGAGGGTTGTGACGATCGGTGCGGCTCGGCTTCGGAGCATGTCTCGGGGCGTTGGAACAAGATCGACGGCGGCGCAGCTAGACTGCTGAGCGGACCTCCCCGGGCTCGGCCTACGGTCGACGACGGTGCGGCCCGGCGGTGGCGCGATTCGGAGCAGACAAGGGAGGCCGAGCTCGACGATAACGAGGCTCGGCGAGGAGTGGAGCCTCCTCAGGCTTGACAGGAATGCGGTCGCTGTCGTTTGAGAGAGAGGCCACCGCTCTCTCTCCTCAGGTTCGGCCGTCGAGCCACTTGTGTGGGGCGGCTTCCGTTTGAGAGGAGTAGCACTGCTCTCTCTCTCAGGTTCGCTGTCGAGCAGCTGCTGTGGGCCGACTCCGCCGTTCGAGCCATCAAAGTCGACGGAGCGCGCGGGAGCGTCGACGCATCGACCGAGAATCACGAGCCAGAGTCATGGCGGCGGCTCAGCATGGGTATCGACGAATGGCACGAGAGTGGCGCGCCTTTCGACGGAGCCGGCCGCGGGTGGCCTGCGCTTCGAGTAATCCGGCCGGAGTGGCGCTGGCTTCGAGAAGACACCGCCCGGCGGTGGCGCGGCTTGAGTGAACGGCCGCGAGTGGCGGCGCTTTCGAGGAAGACCGCCGCGGGTGGCGCGGCCTTCGCGGTGACGCGAACTTCGACGGAGCCTCTGCGTGCTTTCGGAGACGGATCGGCGAGCGACGGCCGATGTACCTCGGGTCCCTCGAAGCGTCCTCCTCGAACTCGCGGCGCACCGTTGCATGGATCAACATGCGCGCCAAGGCACTCAGGGTCTCGTCGAGCGTGCGGCGACTGGCGCGGCCGCCGCGGAGCGAGGAGGTGAGTAGAGGAGGCAGGCGAAGTCGCAGCGGAGGCCCTCTAGTGATGGAATGAGGCTCGTTGGGAAGGTGAGACCCGGCAGTTGCGAATCTGTGAAGAGCAGCGTTGGCTTCGGGCGGCAATCCTCGGCGCAATAGCGGTTGGCAAGAGTCGACTGGCTCGGAATGGGTAGCCTTGGGGCGGTGAGGCTCGGCATGGGTGTTGATGCGGCGAGTGATGGAATGGCCTCGTCGGCCACCCCTCGACGTCGCGGCCGTGACTGTGCGTCGGGTTGTCGATCTGGACGAGCACGTCCTAGAGCAGCACCTCGGGTCAAGGTGCCTCGGAGCCATGGCGACGGAGCGCGGTGGAGGTGGATGTTGACGCGGTGGTGCCACCGGCGCCAGATCTTGATGGGCGCGAACACGCGCCCGCCGCGGCACATTTTGCCGACGGCGCCCTGCCTGGCGCGGTGGGTGTGACGTCGAAGCGCACGGGATGTGACCTCGGGGCGCGCCTCAGGTCGGGGTCGGCGCGCCTCAGGTCGGGGTCGGAGCACGTCCGGGAGCGGCAGCGGCCGCCATTGGAGAGAGAGAGAGAGAGAGAGAGAGAGAGAGAGAGAAAGGGATCCTCTTTTCTCTTCTTTCTCTTTTTGTTCTTTCTTTTTTCTTTTTTTTTTTTAGACGAGAGAGAGATAGAGAGCTTTGATCTTGGGGAAGGGAAAGAAAATAATTTTTTTTTTTTTTTTTACCTTTCTCTGTTTTTTCTCTTTCGTGATCCGGGATGGATTTTTTTAGGAATGGGTTTTGAAGATTCAAAAAAGCTCTTTTTGTTTGATTTGGGGTCCAACGATATTTATGGATTTTGATTAGAACGTGCGGATGATGGGGGTGGAAATAGTGGGACGTGGGTAGTTACGATGGGATCGTAGAATGTGGGTAGTAGAGGTGGGAAGTTACGATGAGATCATGGGATCGTGGGTATGAAATTGCACATTAGTCCTTCCCATTTGTTTATATTATACCTTAGTTAAAATATTTATGTGTTTGAAGTGGAGCAAATATATGAAAGGAAAAGTACTAATTTGCTATTTGCCATTCTCTCTCTTTTCTTTGTAGTCTATGCACCTGGTGCATGGATTAACCTATGCACCACATTCAAAATTTGAACTCAAAAATTTTTTTTTTTTTCTTTTCTTCTTCTTCCTTCTTTTTTTTTTTTCTTTTTTCTTCTTTTATTCCTCTCTCTTTTTTTATGCTTCAACACACACATACTGATTTTGATTACTGCCTAGCTGTGTAAGGTTCTTCTTTCAAGAATTTTTCGTAGTTGAGAGATTAAATCTAACTTGGTATTCATTGTGTGCTGCAGGTTGACTGCTTTCTATAGGTGAGTATCCACTCTTGATATTATATTTTCTGTTTTAATGGAAAAAAAAAAAGGAAATTACAGCTTTTGGTTGTCTATCTTTCTGCTCACCCTTTCTTTCCTGATTTTGGCTCTCTCGGAATGAACATGCTGAAAGAAAGATAATGTGAAAAACTAATTACTTCAATTTTCAGCCCAAAGGATATTGTGAAGAAGTTACACGCCTATGTAGATGACATAAATGCCAATATTGAGGATCTAGATACTCGCGGTCCAGTGTCAAAATATGTTCTCCCCGATGAAGGTCTCAAAGGAAGGTGAAGCTTACTTCTCATTAACCTTGATAATTTCTTTCGCTTACATATAAAGTTCCTTAAAATCCTGAATTTTTACCCCCCTCTGTGTGTCTTGATGCTTCCTAGGGTTGAAATCGAAACTGATCCAGAGATTATTGCTGGAATCGCTTGCAATCTTGATTCTCGTGGCTATCACGTTCTATCTGAAGCAACCAAAGAAGTGATTGGCTTTGTCGAACCTTACGCGGATACTGGAACATTGCCATTGGTTCGCGATTTACAGGTTTAATGCTTTCCTCTTTAAATTTGCTGCTTTACCAGAAACCTTATTTGTGAACTAATCCTGTTATCTTCTCATTTTGGTAGGTTAAAGGTTTTGATGTTCAACTCACAGGATATGGTAACAAACAATCGTTTCTCAATACCGGCATTTTGCTTGTTTAATCCGCTGTGTCAACCCTCATTATATGATATATTGAGATTCCATGTTTTATTGATCGAAATCCTATTAGCTTGACTTCTCTTAAAAGAAGTACATAAGACTTCCATTAACTGGTATTAGATCCTAAACTTGCTTGTCTGATAATTGATTCCCGCTTATTACGAATGAAACACGGGCTTGAAATTCATAAACAGACTATATTAAGATTCTCCATATTTAGCTTATATGTGCATTTATATGCATATATATATATCTTATCCTGCATTATAATGCTTTTTAATTCGTGCATTTTACCAGGCATAAATGACGTATACCATGCAGACAACGAATACTGCCTGTTCTCCGACATGGAGCAAGGCTTTGAAGTGTTTGTGAGCATCATCTCCAAGTTAGAAGAAGATAAATAAGCGGCCAGGATTTAGTGCGTACGTAGTTCTGAATTCCAATAACATCCAAGGTTTCTGATCCTTGGATGAGGCTTTGCCGCCTCTGCCTACATTTCTCAATAAAACAAAATAAAATAAACTCCAAGGTTTCAAATCCTTGGCGTGTCAGTTTCTATGTTTAGTACGTACTACATGTTTTCGTCCCTCTGCTTATGAAGTATTATATAACTCCTGCTTAATAAACTCTTTATAAATAGCTTTGGTATATGACTGAGTGATATTGAGCATATGATTGTATCTTATTCTGTTGCTATGCCTCTGCAAAGTATGGTCTAGGCGGAGCCCGGTTTCAGGTGGGCTAGTTTTGGTTGGTTTCAAATTGGACAATCCCCAAATTATTGGGATCATTTAATTCCGAGCCCGGTCCAAAATGGATTGGACTCGATTGGGTTTAATCGGGCCAAATATTAAATTCCCGAACCCTCAGAGAGGATCAACATAACTGAAAAACTAGAGTTTGTTTTGAAGTTTCTCTGGCAACTGCCAAAGCTAGAATATCTCTTCGTGCCGAAAATTTGTTACACAGAGTGATCTTACCCTCCATTCAAATTTTGAAAAGCAGAACCAATTTTTATATATAACTTGGATCAAAACAAAATAAACCCCGTATCTGAAAACAATAGTAATAGTAAAAAAATTTAGCTGGACATGCATTTTTCCATTTGCATGTTATCAGTTCCTCGTCCTTTTAGATGTAAAACTTTTATGAAGTCAACTTCATTGAAAATTCATTAACGCTGTAATTCTTCGTGTAGAAAATTGTGGATGAATATAGTAATCTTACCTGTCCCTTTCGGACGTGACGACTTTGGTCAAAGTCAACACATATCCGTATATTTTATGTCTCGATGCAAAGGTACCAATTACGCGTGGGGAGAAAGTTTCTCTTTATTATCTTTGATATTTATATATATAAAGTCATATATATATTATATATATATTATAATATATTATAATATATATATATATATAATATATATTCCCAATAAAATCTCTATAGAATCATAGTGCAATTACTGTAGAAATCTCCGTCTATAAATAGCAGATAATAATTAATTTTAAAATTGATAAGAACTGTAATTCTTTTTTTTTAAAATAAAATCCCCCGTCTTTAAAGTGACTCAAAAGACAAAAATAACAATAAGGCATTCTATAAAAAATAACAAAACAAAATATGCATAAAGCTTTATAATAAATCTATAAAGAAAAGGATGTGTTTTTAATATCTTATAATTTGTATTGAATTAAATTAGGAATGGAATAAAAATGATAATGTTATGGAACATTGGCGAAGAATTCAAACCAGAAATTTTTTTTTGATATTATATAAATTAGTATTAAACAACCGACAATACTTCCAATAAATTTATACTATTAGAGAACAGTTTGTCCTTTAAATATTTCAATATTTGATGTGGCTCTTTAAATAATGAAAATGAGCCCAGGTTTTTTTAAAAAAAAATGAATAATGAGGAATTTCTTCTCATAATATCAAATATAGGGATGGTACAATTTCAATGGAACATCCCCTCTAATCTAAGTAGTTTTTAGTGTTCTCTTTTATTTTTTTAATATCTAGTCTAGAAAAAATTAATTATAAATTAACCATTCAAATATTTGTTTTTTTGGGATGCTCGAATTTTATTAATAGTAACAAGCGGCAATTGCTCAAATTTTGTATATTTCCAATTGTCCTTTATCGTCCATCCGGGCATCATTATACTTAATAAATAATCCTAACATTTTCAAACCATATCCCAATCTTGATTGATTGTGATAGATAAAGTAAAAGACACACGTTTGTGCAAATGCAAAATGCAAATGTCAAAATATAACGTTTATTTGTTTGAAACATAGTCCGAGAAATATTTAAATAAGCTGAAGCTCATATTGATTAATAACTTCCACTGGTAAATATTGCTCGATTTTGACCACACACATTCAGATGAAAATGGACGGCCGATTCAAGTTTCAACTATTTATTGAAATACCTCAATAATTCACGTAGGCGTATATATAACTACAACTCATATATGTAATCTTGTTGTGTATAAAACGCAACTAAAAGTCGCGTGGAATTTCACGTGTGGGTTTTTTTCGCAGAAAGATAATTGAAAATTTGAAAAAATTATTAAAGTATCCAATCCCGCAATGAGTTTCATACTTGTTATCACTTTGCAATTCTATTATGTTTAAAAATATATAAATTTTATGTTTCCGTAATTTTATTTTATCTTTTTCTATCAGTTTCACTATTTTTTGGTTAAATTAGCTTATATAATTTAAACTAAAAGAATACTAAAGTAAATAATTTGAAAAATAATATAGTAAAATATAGGCGTAATCTAAAGCTTTTTTGGCCATCTAATGTTGTTAGAATAAACGAAATTTATAAAGAAACAAAATTGGCCAAAAATGATAAAAATAAAACTAACAATGACCACTAAAATTAATATACTTTAAGCTATATGGTACTTAAAATGAAAAAAGTAGGCAATACCACATAGTGAATTTTGAAAGTTTAGTCCCTATTTATTTTTTTGCGTCCATTACTGACACAAGCGTGGTTTACGAAAAGTACGAAGTGCGATACCAAAAATAATCTACGTATGTTAACTAGAGGTATCCGAACATTTGGGCGGTTTACCTACGTCGCGCTCTCCACCTGCTCGTCAATTTGACCAAAGTCATCGGTGCAAGCGCGCAATTCATTGGACAATACACACGCAATTATTTCCTAACGCCGCCACTCATAAATATCTACTTTTATATAATTATCACTTTCTCATTTCTTCCAAAATAAGTGTAATTTTTGCCTGTTTTAAATTGTAAATTTATAAGCTTTTATCTTAATTTTAAAAATAAAAATAATCTGAAATTTTGTAAAAGTAATCATGTAAACAAAAAAGAGAATGGCTGAGCCGCCATTTTCGGAATACTATAGTTAGGGGTGTTCTTGTTACTGTCTCCAATTTTGCCCTTTTTTTTTTTTGCCCTTTCTACTGATTTAAAAATTAAAAATAGAAAGAGTTAAAATAAGAGACTGAATTGCCTATAGCATTCTTACATAAAAAGCAGTAAAAAAAATTATAGTCGTAGAGCTATTATACTGTCGAAAGTATAAAATATTCTGATACTTTCCGATTTTTTGATCTTTGAATAAGATTATAAGCGAATTGGAAATCAATTGTGATCCTCTCTAAAATTCATGTGGGTCCCCACAAAGTAATCAATAATTAATCTAAATTATTAGAAAATGATTAAAAAAAAGGCTGATATAAGGGCCAACAAAGTCGAAACACCAAATTACTTTCTGAATAAGTAATTTGTAATAAAATTTAGTTTCTATAAAATATATATTTATTCATATAAAAATTTAGTTTCTCAAAAGTTACTGTCCATAATTGCAATAGTTTTTTTTTAAAAAAAAAATATTATGCGCTGACCAGGACTAAAATTAATTTCAATTTTAACAAACTTTTTTAATATATTTTAATAATTATGGTAATTAATTTCAAATAATTTTTTTAACATTCGTGATCATTCTACCAGAAATTATATAATTATTAATGTTAAGAAATTTTATAAAACAACAATTAAACTTTTGCACAGGACAAAATATTTAAATAGGAAAATAGTAAAGATCAATAACAGTAATACAGGGTGTAAAAATAAATATTATTACACGTGGTGGTTTTGTGTGGCTTGTGAATTTTAAAAGTTTTAAAAGAATATTAATTGAGTCAATTGAACCTTCATAGAAATAGAATTGAATAATTTCAAAAATATTTTACTAGCAGTACATACTATTAAATTTATTTAACTGGACATTATAACGTTTCAAAAACTCTTATTTTTAATTTAAGTTTATATGTTTACAGTATCATGAAATGAATATTTATTTTTGTATTGTTTAGTTTCAGCACAGAAAAATTATCTAACTATATTAATGATAACAATGAACTATATTAAATGAAGTTATCAGAAGCACGTTTTGTCTAATAGACAACATAATAAATCATATTTAGTTTAATAATCGACAATACTAGTAATATAAAAATTATAACCTAATATAAATAAATTAAAATCTGTTTAAAAATTTTTAAATTTGGGATTTAAATAACTATTGTTTGCTTCTAAGTAAAGCAATTTTAAAAATTTTGAAATAGATATAAAAATATCGAAAGGGAATATTTTAAAGTCTTTCCACATTTAAATTTTTTCGAAAAAAAAAAAAGGACAAAATAACACAAGGTTCGACTCAAATCCTATTTTTATTAATATGTAACTCAATTAGAATTATATAGAATGTTGACACTTTTAGAATTGCAAATAGTTTTAAATATAAGCGTATAGAAGGGTTAACCTTTTATTCCACTATAGCATTTCGGGCGGTGAATACAAGATCCATAACAGGTTTAAGAAAAGTTAAGCATGTTTTAATAATTAGAAACTAGTTACGGATTATAAATTGACTTTCCTGACAAGTGGGGCCCAATCATAGGTCAACCCAGAATGTGAGATGAATTTGTTTAGCCGAGTCAGAAATTATAACAGCGGGATCAGCCATTAGGATTTTGCAATATTTCTATATTATTATTAAGGTCTAAATAAGCAATAACCTCCTTAAAAAACGAACTATAATATTTTTGAGCAGTGATTAACCTCAAGAAAAAAAAGTTAAGAAGAACATAAACGTAAACTAAAGCCTATAGTAGTTATAGATGAGTGACCTTCTGAGAAAAGTTGAGTGGTCAACAGTTGGTTATCCAGAACCCATATTTAGGTCAGAAATGAGATGACCTCACGACCGAATCAGGATTATACAAAAAGGGACAACTTCTAGATTTTAACAATAATTCTATAATATAAGTATGAACAAGACGAATAGCTTATTTTTGGGAAGATCGAGCTTTTGAGATTAATGGTTAGTGCCAAACAATCCCGACAACGTGTTTTTCCAGACTCACAGAGGTCAACGGGTTCGGATTCCCGCGCATGCTACAAATGTATGTGCAGATACTGGAGGAGGATTGTTATGGTTTAATAGTGGCCAAACCATCTCTGTCATAGCGGGAAATGGCTATGGTGGGTTTTGAGTGATGTTCAATAATGGCGTAAACAAGGTGGGTCCGAGTCATGTTCAAAAAACTCAAGTGGCAAAAATGGAGGCTCGGTAGGCCGAGTCTACCAATCGAGACTCGTAGGCGTTGTATCATTACGTTTTTAAGTGAATTGAGTTGCGTTTTTCTAACAGCTCAAGTTTTTTTGTAAATTAAAATCTATATAGTTAGCAACCAAAAAATATTTAGGTTTAAAAAAAAGCGTTTAAAAAAGTTAAGTGTGCATTAAACTAATTAGTTCTAAAATAGATGACTTCGCGAAGAATAGGACGTCCATAAGCAAACATCTTACATGTTCCCCTAAAATTTTAAGGCGCCTCATAAAAAATACAAATATAGAAAGATTACATTCCCGTAGTTTTGGCATCAATAAAAAAACATAATAAGAAATTAATAAATTTCTTAAAACTATTAAGTAAAATGTAAGATAATACACTCCTGTATTTTAAAGTGTAAATCAATTCATTAAAAACATAAAATAGTTTTAAGATAATTAACATTTCCTTATTTTAAGCCGTACTAATAAGTATTAGGCGTCATTCGACTAGACCGTCAAAGCAAAACCAGTGGCTTGTGAAGATGTCGTGCCAAACTTCCTGTCTGAGAATCTGAGCCCCACAGCCGGATCGTACACGAAGCCGAGCGAAGGAGAGCGTGCGCGCCGTGCAAATGCGCGGCGTGGTGGCGGAAAGCTTCCAGAAAGCCAAACGTCACGCTCCGCCTCATGTCCCCCACCTCACGAAATGATCGGCGCCGATCATTTGGAGATGGTCGTTGGCCTCCGACCGTCGATCCGTATCAAGGCTGATGCCCAACCTGGCACTGCCACATAAAATCGCGGGGAATAGTCCTTAAGCGCCATTCCTACGTGATGTTTACTAGCTTTCATCCTTTAAATATTCTTTTTTTTTTAATTCATTTTATTTCGAACTTTCCCAACAACAGATTTTTTTTTTTTAGAGAGATAGATAACCATTAAGCTAATTTTCGCTTTTGTTATATTTCATTTTTAGAATAATTTAACTAAAAAATGTAAAATCAATTCGAATTCAAACTTAAGATCTCGAATTACCAACCACCGAAAATTCTTTTGTCATTTTCCTTCTAAGGACACATCGGGTGTAAATGTGTAAATTTAAACTATTTATCCCCAATTAGAATGTTTTGTTAATAAAGATATTTTAATTGTGTGATCCCTAAACAGCTTTATTTGATCATATTCCCCCGCCCCCCCCCCCGGGGAATTATACTTAATAAAATAATTTAAATAGTATTACTAAAATTAAACAATTAAATTATTATAAAATTTGAACGAAGTCGATTAAGTTCCTCATAGATAATGGAGGATAAAAGCAACGTACGAAAACATTAACTATGAGGCCATTTTTCTCTGTATTCTTTTTTTCATTTAAAGAATATATTGAGATTATTAACATTTGAATAAAAAATTTTTAATGAAATCAACAATAAGAAATATTAAATTTTTTACTAATAAAATGTTATTTTTTAAAAATAGAATTAATGTACTTTTAATGTAAAAGAATATATACCAAGAGACTAGTAAAGAAAATGGTAGTGGTCCCATTTGCTTAGATGCAAATTACGCCCCAATTCAGCATGGCTTAGAGATGCATATAATTTAGAGAAATATAACGGTTTATGGATTACGTGTATTTATTTTTGCTTAGAAATAATAGTCGTAGGACGCTTACAAACATATAATATGATTTATTTTAAGCTGCATATAGTCAAAAATATGCATTTTTTAAGATTAAATATATATTGGCTGGAAGATTTCCTCAACAAATAATAAAAGAATATATACTATTATTTGAAAAAGTATGAACAGGATAAGGAAGCGCAAAATTTATATCATTCTATTTTAAGTTAACTTATTCCTTATAGAACTTTAATAGATCTGTGGGTAATTTGAATGTAATTCTAAACTTATTTTAATCTAGAGCCTGTCTATACAATTTTTTTTAATTGTAATAATTAAAAGATTTCTAAAAGTATATCAAATTAAATACCTAAAAATAAATTTTACCATGTAGAGAGAGAATTTAACTATATGTATCAAAAACGCCTCTACAAGTCGTTTACCGCGTTCGTATGATTAACTGACTTGAAAATAGGAAATAGTAAACAGGGACTCGGCGGGTACAATTTTACTCCATAATTATATCAAAACTTGAAACACACCGCCAAAAAAAAAAGACCGGGAAAAACGCAAAGACCGACACCCCGTGTCCAAAACGTCCCGATCGTGGGGTTTCCCCCACTGTTCCCATTCGCGGAGAAAAGCCCCCTCTCGAAATCCGCCCCTCGTGTTCCCCGCACCAAAGTGGTACAGCGAGACCTCCCGTAATATCGCCGCCACCCCCCCCCACCCACGAATTTATAATTGTCTCCACCCGCGCTGTTTAAAAATCCCTCGTCTCCCGACGACAACGTGATCCATCCCGCCAACTAGACTTCAAGATCCCGCGGTAAACGCCAATCCCGCGCCTCGCACGGAGTGTCGCAAAAAATTCGATTCCCACTAAATCCCCAAAAAAAAATTTAAAAAAATAAAAACTCATCCGCCACGCGCACCGCAATAAAAAATATGCAAATTTTTGCGTTCCGAGAACCACTAATATAATTAATTAATCTTATATGTAGCAGGGGGTTTCTACAGTTTATTTACACCTCCTCCTCGCCCACCGTAACAATAAAACCGGAACGTTGTCGCTCATTAAAAAATAACTAATGTGCCCAGTAGTTTAAAAACGAAAAAATAAATTCCGCGTGTACCGTCCATGTGAATTGAATTATGAATCTCATAAATTAATCAAATCCCGTATGATGCATAAACTAAATATTTCCCGTTTCGTAATCATACAACGACTTTGTCTCTGAAAGACATAAAGATTTGATGCCACCTGACTAAATAGTTTAATGTAGATTTTTGCTGTGAATTAAAAATGGAAAAATTCACTAACTAATCTAATCCTATTTTTTCGTACGAGCCTCGAAATCTATTTCATACGAAAGTAATTTAATTCCCTATACAATTCCAGTTTATGTTCAAACCGAAATTATCGCGTAAATTTGGCATACTTTGCGGCTCGTTCCGCCAAATCACATGATTTTTAATTTTTATATAGTTTAATAAACTCTTAACGTCCGTGTTTAATATTGGATAGCGGGTTTTACAAATTTTTATTCGTCTAAAATTTCTGAATCCCAACAAGCAATCAAATGAACAAAATCTGTCCTCAAGTTAGATTTATTTTTTTTTTGATCCAAAAGCTCACAATAAATGTAGGCTCTTAACGCTCTCTTTTACAACCCTCTTGGCACGAACACTTTGTTCGTTAAATAAGAGCATTTAATGACTTACTTGTATTTGCGAAAGAAAAATGACGAAAACTTTGCTAGTGAATTATTGCCCTACAAGTTTTTGATTTGTTTAAACAAATTGGATTAAATTTTCAATCAAGAATTCGAGATCTGAAAGTCGAACACAACATCCAATCAGTTTTGAAAAACTTTCAAAATGGATGTCGAAAATCCACGAAAACTAAAATAGCAAAAAAGTAACAAAATTCTAAACCGAAATTACACATATTTTATTTAGGAAAATACCTTCGAATACAACTCGTGTGTTTCTACATTTTTTTTATATTTAATACATTGTGGTTTAAAAAAGTGTATTATCTTAGTATTCCGCTATCTTATTTTCTTCTTTTCATTACTCCTAATACTATTTTTTTTTCGTTAAATTAATGAACAAAAACTTAAAACTAAAAAGTAGCTAAAGTGATATTCGAATAAATCTAGTAATTCTGATACAGTTTTTATGTATGATAATTTAAACGGAAATGATTAATCGAATTGAAAAAGTGAAACCCACATGAAATCAATAGGGTACTAATATTGATACACTGTTAAATAATTATGCAGTAACTAAAAGAAAGAATTCGAAAAATTACAAGAAATAATATTTGAAAGATTATCAATTTTTTTTTACATAACATTGCCTCAAGAAAGTTTTTGGTATCATAAGAAGAGTTATGAAAAGAAAAAAACATGTTATGAGGTGCAAGATTTACCCCAGTTTTCTATAAACATTTTTGCATATTTTAATAACTGTTGCATAAGTAAATGAATAGTATATATCTAAATATGCCTCTTTGAAAATTCTCAAAGATGTCTAAACTTATTTTTTATTGCGCAAAAAAATATCATTAATAATTTTGTAAAAAAATTCTTGGTCAATAATTTTCCTGTCCTGTAAGAGTTTCACTAATAGGACTGAGAGGTTAGAAGCATGGAACTTTTAAAAAATAAGAGAGAAATTTTTTAAAAAAATTTAAGAAGTAATAAATAAAGATTTATATATAACAAAAGCGGCTTTAATAAAATAAGATATAATTAATTGGTGGATTTTAGGAGTTCGGCCATTAAAAGTTGGTTCCTTTTTTTCAGTATAGAAATTTTTTATGCTTTGGACAGTAATTAGTTTTGTAAGCAAAAATTCCTGCTTTGGTTAAAATTTTCTACAACAGTAAACGGTGCCAAAAATTGTAAATAGTACGAATGTTAAGCATAAATAAAGTAAATTGGGGGGGAGTAAGCTTGTAAAAACGAAATAATTTCCCCTTTTCTCACATTTACTTGCGTTTATTACTAATTGAGAATAAGGACCGAGAGAGGCCCCTCACCCGACGCAATGTCCCTCGCTCGCCTTCTCCCTTCCCTCGTCCTCTCTTCCTTTCTCTTCTCTCTTCTCTCTCTCTCCTTCGCCAATGGATTGATTCCACGAGAAGTTTCACCAAAACCGACCACTTCCCCCAAAGCGATCACACTCCGATGCCGCCGCACGATAAGCATCCCAGTGGCACCCATTCCTATCATCGTTCATCTCCTCCCTCCCTCGCTCTCGTTCTTCGCCCTTCTTCCCTCTCCCCTCTTGATACGGTCCTTAAGACGACGGACGAGCAACCCTAAACCGCTGAATGTAGCGATCGTGCGCGGCTTGGTCTCGTG
>NW_017893582.1:31606-54380 GCF_001540865.1 Ananas comosus
TTTGAATTTATTGCATTTTTTTATTACTTTTGGCACCGCTTGGTTTGTATCCTTACGGTGTAAGAATCATTATCCTACTTATACTTATTCTAAGAGTCTGTAGAAAAATAACGATCATTAAAAAGTATCACGCTTGGTTTGCGTGGGTATCTTAATACAATGATATGATAGTTATATTTAATTCATAATTCGCGTACTATGATAGCTTAAAAGTTGGCAATTTACTTTCCTACACGCCAATTCTACTATCATTAAGACATCCCAACTCAACTACCAACCAACTTATAATATTATATTACTCACCTTTACTACTTTTCTACACCAAAAATTTCAACATTTTTTTAGAAAAAAAAGAAAGAGAGAACATAGGTTAGAGAGAGAGAGCATAATTAAAAAAATAAGAAGAGAAATAGAGTTGAGATTAGAAAGAGTGAGAGAGTTGAGATTTTAGAAAAAGAGAGAGAGAGAGAGAGAGCTTAGTTTAGAGAGAGAAAAAGAGTTGAAGTTTAGAGAGAAAAAAATAAGTTTAGAGAGAGATATGAGGTTAGAGTGTAAAGAAATATAATACCAACTAACCGACGGGTAGGAAGAAAGAAAGAGATTAGACATATTATGATTACCCAATCCATTAATATGAGGATACCCACCCTCCCTTAAGGGGATGAGATTAGCACTTTGGATGAATTTCATTCCCAAGTAAATCTAATATTACCAACTAGATTACTTAGTGCGTTTAGCCAAACACCGTCATATTTTTTTATTCCTATCGAATTACTAGAAATCTTAAAAAGATAGCGCAAACCAAACGCGCCATATATATATATATATATATATATATATATATATATATATAGAGTTGAGCTAAAATACTCTCGATAGTAAACGAAGCATTTTACTATCGAGTTGTTTTCGATGATAGAGCTTCCAAATTGACGATTGGCTCCGTTAAATTATGATATAAGAATAACCTTTAAAACTTACCTTAGAAATAAATTTCGAGCACTTTCGTATTATTCTTTTTATCCATTCTGTGACAGCAAAATGAATGGTTGATAAATGGAAATTCTTTAAAAAATGATGATATGGAGGTCTTGTAATCAAGATCAAGAGGAAGAAATTCTTTTTTTAAATAAGTTTAAAGAATTTTCTAACAACAAATCCAATTTGATTGTGAATATCTTTTCCGTTAAAACGATAAAACATCTTTTATCCACTATTAAAATTAAAATTTTGAAACGCCTTATGATCATTTAGAAATGACTGTCAAAAGATTTAAATTGATTTTTTAAACATTTAAGTGGTATATTATCATTTCAACGGAAGCCGATCGTCAATGGAAGGTCTATCATCGAAAACGACTCTATAGTAATGCCTCGTTTACTATCTGAGAGGTATTCTAAGCTCCAACTCTAATATATATTATTATATATATATATATATATAATTGTAGCAGCTGTAATTTTAACTGTATATATTCATCTCTAATTCTGTTGTAGATTATTATTTATAATTATATGCCTCAGCTAAAACTGCCTATAATAAAGTGATCCAATGATCACATCATGTATAGTCCTATGGATTCTCATACTTTAGTTTTGTGCAAAAATCTTTCAAAATTTCACTTTTGGTTTACGGTGCAACTTCACCTTGTCCACACCCGAGCAATTATTTAAAATTGTCGCATTCGCATCGACTGCTCGCAATCGCCGCGAGGCGAAATAAGCATCACACGTAGAGATGTCAACGGTTGGATTCGGAGCGGATTTTTAAAAATTTGAACCTGAACCCGACTCAAAATTTGAGATCCGAATCCGAATCCGAACCCGACGGATTTTAAATCCGACGGATTTTAAAAATTCATATCCAAATCCGAACCCGATCAAAAATCCAAAATCCAAACCCGAACCTGAAATAATTATTATTTTTTCAATATTTTAAAATATATTATATTAAATCTAAATTTTTAAAATACAAATTCAAATATAACATCAAATTTTTATATATATATATTATATATAATACAAAATAAATTCGGGTTCGGATCGGGTACAATCAAAATTTATATCCGAATTCATATCCATCGAATTTTTATTTTTTATATCCATATCCATCGAATATATCTGTTTTATTTAGGTTTGGATTCAGTTAAAATTTCGGATATCTATAATCATTGACAACCCTAATCACACGTACTCCTTTGGCCTTTCTCGTGCGCTTTGGATCGATTTGGGTCCACTATTATATATATCTTTGCAATATTACTCGCACGTGCTCAAATCGCCCCCTTCGTTCGCACATGCACGTACGTGGTCGTTCCATCGCATTCTCTAATTAATTTAATTTGTTTTCTACTACAATAGATAAAAATATCACAAATAATTAGCGCCTCCTCCTCTCCGCCGTAGCGGTAACGAGTGATAGACAGTGAATGAACTCAAATATGATTGTCATATGATCAATACATCTATAAAATGATAGACATAATAGAATGAGTGTTTCAGATTGTATATTGAAAAAAAATTTCAAAAATTGTTGGTATATATACTATTGTACGTGCATAAAACATGTTGATCAGTACAAGATACAGAAATTTTTTTTTTGAGATTTTATTCAGATGCTTTATGGATTCAAAATAATATATTATGAGCTGAGCCTATATATAGAGACCTTAAAATCTAAAAAAAAATAAGAAAGTTCAAAAAAAAAAACTGATGCTCTACACTTCTAGAATTGTGGTGTGTAAACTATTGTTTGGTGCGTTTGTTTCTTCAATAACTAGTTAGGACTTGGGAATGCTTAGTGTAGCTGCAGTAGGTTCTTAAAATTTATTATTTTTTGATGCATTAGTTTTTTTATATTTACTGATTTCATCAAAATTTTATATTTTTTATTTGAATATCCGCATGGTTGAATTATAATATTTTTTTTGATATTATGTGGTCGGCGAGAATAGAGCATTAATAAATTTTCTTTATAAAACCGATCATATCCAGCACAGTTAGCTAGGAATTTGATCATTGGTATCCAATATCTCAAGTTCATAGCATGTTTAATTCAAATTTCTATTAAATTTATTTTAAAAAAAATAAGTAACACATATATGGGGCTTATTTTCTCCCTCACAAAAATAAATCCCCATGAAGGAAAAAAAAAAGAAAAAAAAGAAAAAGAAGTTCAATTATTAAAGTACTGCAACAAAGTTGCTGCAATCTGCCAAGGTCTCTTTCTTTTCAACTTTTTGGGGTGGTTGTCCTTACTCGCATATATAGGATGAGACCGTACAGTGTCTGTTTTTGGAGAATTATTACGCGAAAGTACGCTACATTTTTTAAATTTTATAGTTAAGGTTTTCAAATATATACTTTACAATATTTAAAATTTTAAACCAAAATTATATAATTTTGGGCATCAGTATTTTACAAATTAATTACTAACTTTTTTATATTATTGAAAGTTGATTTTTTATTTTCAATTTGTGCTTATTAATTAAATTTTAATTTCAATGCATTAATTAATTATTATAAGTGGGCGCAGCGGATGTACGGAACCAATACTTTCTCTTTCATGCAATTCCATGTAACTAAAAAAAAAAGTGTGCATCTGTCATAGTAGCATTGGTCGCTTCATTTAATGAGCATTTAGTGAGCATACAGAGTATGCTGTCTTATCCAATCAGATGGTTCCACGTACCCAGAAGGACATCACATGGTAAGACCTTCCTCAGTAGAGGGCTCGCATTATCCTGGGACCCACCACCCACAATGCGCCTATAAATACCCGACCCTCGAAACTCTCTTCTTCTCCAACGTACCCTAAGGTGAGCAAAGCTACCACTACTCAAAGCTCGGAGCTCATCAATGGCGCCTCCACGCTCCTCCTCCATCTCCTCAAGCTCCTCGCAATCGCTCAAGGACGTGATCGGCGACCTCGACCGCGGCTCCTACGTCGCTCTCCTCTCCAAGCTCATCGGCGAGTCCAAGTACGTGCAAAACAACCCCCCCGACTACGTCCCCAAGGAGGACCTCGTCGCCTGCCACGTGCTCGACGTGCTCCTCCCACTGTCCACCACCCCCAACAATGGCGGTGGTGGAGGCCCCCTCGTCGTTCAGCACATCACCAGATGCCCGAACCGCGGCAACGTCATCGTCCAGTACCCCGGCACCGGCGACGGCGCCGTCTCCTTCGTCGGCATGCACATGGACGTTGTCCCCGCCAACCCCGACCAATGGGTCTCCCCAATCCTCCTCTCAATCCCTTCCCCTAATCTCCTATTTTCCCCCAATTTTCGGCCGATTTATTGATTAGGGTTTCGCTCTACACATTGTGGGGGCGATTTTTTGTGCTTAGGAGTTCGATCCGTTCTCGCTGAGCGTGGACGGGGACAAGCTCCAGGGGAGGGGTACCACGGATTGCCTGGGACACGTGGCGCTGGTGACGGAGCTGATGAAGAGGTTGGGGGAGACGAAGCCGACGCTGAAGAACTCGATCTACGCAGTGTTCATCTGCAACGAGGAGAACGGCTCGGTCACGGGGATCGGCGTGGACATGTTGGCCGAAGAGGGGTACCTTGATGAGCTCAAGGCTGGACCCGTGTAAGTGTGATTTCCCGGTTCTACAGGGACTATTGTGCANACGAAGCCGAAGCTGAAGAACTCGATCTACGCAGTGTTCATCTGCAACGAGGAGAACGGCGAGGTCACGGGGATCGGCGTGGACATGTTGGCCAAAGAGGGGTACCTTGATGCGCTCAAGGCCGGGCCCCTGTAAGTGTGATTTCCTGGTTTTACAGGGACTATTGTGCGAAAATTTGTTGGGTTTTTGTTGAGTTGTTTTGGGTGTTTTGAATTTGCAGGTATTGGATTGATGTCGCCGATAAGCAACCCTGCATTGGCAGCGGAGGGATGATCACGTGGGATCTCAAAGCAATAGGAAAGCAGTTCCATAGTGGTCTCCCTAACAAGGTATATAATATACGTACGTAGCTAATTGTTTCTAACATATACGTATTGAATTTCCAATTTCGTACTAAATATGTTCTTGAATGATTTAGAAGAAAAATAGTTTGTAGTAAATTGATTCCTTACGAATTCTAGTTGTTTTGAATTTTTAGTTAGTATTTTGAGATTATAGTAAATTTGGAGTTTCCTTCGGAAAAAAAAAACCGTATGGCGCTCTAGTTGTCGGAATAAGAAAAGCAGAATTGTAATCCCAGTGTTTCACCTTGAATTCATAAATAATTAATCTGCTTCGAATTGATGTATTGTAACTAAAGAATTTAGATTTTTTTTTTTTGAGAAAAATATAGTAAGCTACCTACTTCATTCATAAGGTGGTATAAATTTGGCAACAGAGATAAAGCAGCCGAGGTCTCGAGAAAAAAGAGAAAACAAAACAACCAAAATAGAGAGAGGAGTAAAGGGGAAGAGAGAGAGAGGAGAGAAGGAGGGGGAGGATTAGCTTACATATGTATAATTAACGGTGTTATTCTAACTGAAGAATTTAGAATTAAACTTAATTTTTAGAACATAATCTCTATTAACATAATATTTTGGACTAATCACAGTTTTCATGTAAATTTTGTTAAAAAGGCATACTAGAAATGTTCACGGAACATATAGTTAAGCACTACTATATATTTGCTACCACAAGTTCCATGCTACGTATTTCAATTGGGTTCACTGGGTAATCCAATTCCACAGGCCATTAACGCAATGGAGTTAAACATGGAAGCACTTAAAGTGATTCAAACAAGATTTTACAGTGATGTCCCTCCACTTCCTGAAGAGAAGAAGTACAAGTATGCCACACCGTCAACTATGAAACCAACTCAATGGACTTGTAAGCCCAACCCACGTTTTTCTTTTTCTCTAGCGAGTAATGTTATTTTTCGCACTAACAACGTGTTATCTGATATAACCAGAAATAGATGGTTAAATGCGTACTATTCGACTTTTTTCTGATTATGTATGGTTGCAATGTAGATCCAGGAGGGAGTGTGAATCAGATTCCAGGTGAATGTACCATATCAGGAGATGTGAGGTGAGTTCAATCACAAACGAAAAGTCTAAAAACGCTCTGATTTGCCTTCGTCTATTCTTTTTTTTTTTTTGCCTGTGGAATGTATAATTTACTATTTACTTATGATATAATATATCTATGTATGTACATATTTATGTCAGTTTCTATGTGTGTATTGTGCTAGAAGCCTAGAATAAAATTTGTTTCCGTGAAAAAAGTGTTACTAATGGCTATTATAGCTGATAAAAACATCGGATGTAAAATATTGATTTACTCTTCTGTAATAGTATTGGCTTTTGTCAATAAGTGGTTTAATGTGTCGCCAATATCTGTTTTTTCTTCTTTTCTTTTTTTTTTCCTTCCCCAAGAGACTTAAATGCATAATTTTCCCCGTGCAAAATATAATTATTTAAGATTTAACATGGTATTTTGATTGATTTAAAGGTTGAAAAATGCCCATGATAAAGCAATTACATTTCTTTGCCCTTTCTATTGATGTTGTCCAATAATGTTGGCAATCGAATAAGCTTTACCACACATACTGATTTTGATTACTGCCTAGCTGAGTAAGGTTCTTCTTTCAAGAATTTTTCGTAGTTGAGAGATTAAATCTAACTTGGTATGCAATGTATGCTGCAGGTTGACTGCTTTCTATAGGTGAGTACCCACTCTTGATATTATATTTTCTGTTTTAATGAAAAAAAAAAGAAGAAAATTACAGCTTTTGGTTGTCTATCTTGCTGCTTACCCTTTCTTTCCTGATTTTGGCTCTCTCGGAATGAACATGCTGAAAGAAAGATAATGTGAAAAACTAATTACTTCAATTTTCAGCCCAACTGATATTGTGAAGAAGTTATACGCCTATGTAGATGACATAAATGCCCATATTGAGGATCTAGATACTCGTGGTCCAGTGTCAAAATATGTTCTCCCTGATGAAGGTCTCAAAGGAAGGTGAAGCTTAATTCGCGTTAACCTTGATAGTTTCTTTCGCTTGCGTGTAAAGTTCCTTTAAATCCTGATTTTTTACCCTCCTCTGTGTGTCTTGATGCTTCCTAGGGTTGAAATCAAAACTGGTGAGGAGATTATTGCTGGAATCGCTTGCAATCTTGATTCTCGTGGCTATCACGTTCTATCTGAAGCAACCAAAGAAGTGATTGGCTTTGTCGAACCTTACGCGGATACTGGAACATTGCCATTGGTTCGCGATTTACAGGTTTAATGCTTTCCTCTTTAAATTCGCTGCTCTACCAGAAACCTTCTTTGTGAACTAATCCTGTTATCTTCTCATTTTGGTAGGATCAAGGTTTTGATGTTCAACTCACTGGATATGGTAACAAACAATCGTTTCTCAATACCGGCATTTTGCTTGTTTAATCCATTGTGTCAACCCTCATTATATGATATATTGAGATTCCACGCTTTATTGATCGAAATCCTATTAGCTTGACTTCTCTTAAAAGAAGTACATAAAGACTTCCATTAACTGGTATTAGATCCTAAACTTGCTTGTCTGATAATTGATTCCCGCTTATTACGAATGAAATNTCCTGCATTGTAACGCTTTTTAATTTGTGCATTTTACCAGGCATAAATGACGTATACCATGCAGACAACGAATACTGCATGTTCTCCGACATGAAGCAAGGCTTTGAAGTGTTTGTGAGCATCATCTCCAAGTTAGAAAAAGATAAATAAGTGGCCAGGATTTAGTGCGTTTGTAGTTCTAAATTCCAATAAACTCCAAGGTCTCTGATCCTTTGGTGAGGCTTTGCCTCTGTCTACGTTTCTCAATAAAATGAAATAAACTCGATGGTTTCAAATCCATGTTTCGCTCGTTTTTATGAGTCGGATTTACTGATCAGCTTTTCGGCTGCAAATAAAAAATGCTGTGATTGTATGGTTTCCGCATGTTTCGTTTGTTTACAAAAATAGTGAGAGAGAAGTGTTTTTTATATGAAAAAATTAGAATATAAACTCACACCTTCATATTTAACTGAGACTCTTATAATTATCGTCACCTCTTTTGTTATTACAACAAAAGTTTCAAATAAAACACCCCAAATAGACTCATGTATGTATCAAGATAGAAAGAACTGAATTAACTTAACAATCTAGCTAGCAATTAAGCTTCGAAGCTTCCTCTTACTTGGGCTTTTTCATCTGCATGGCATCTCTTTATGTAGGACATGCATTTTCTTAACAAGTGCCCTTCACTTATAGGATGGCAGTTTCAAATTGTCAATTTCTGGAAAGATCTTTATGTATTTAATGGCTTATATGTATAATTAAGCTTTGAAGAATATATGCATACATGCAAGCATGCATGCATACATACATACATACATATATATATATATATATATATATATATATAGTAGATAGTAGATAGATAGTATANATGTATATGAGTTTGGCTATGGTGCTTGTAAAAGCACTAAGCAGTTGGTGCTTGTAAATTTTTTACCATTAGATTTACTCTTCTGATTATTTTCAACCGTCAGATTATACTATTCAACCAATGCACTCATTCAACCCTAGAGTGTCACATCATCCTAACCGCATATCCCTTAGTCCAATAACTAAAAATCTATAAGCACGAATAACTTGGTACTTTTAAAAAGCGTAGGAGCTCAATTATATATATATAGAACTAGACTGGAATATTATTAATAGCACCAAGCTATTGGTGCTATTAATTTTTTAGTTCTTGGATTGATAAATGTGCGGTTTGGATGATGTGGGCCCTCTAGGGTTGAGTGAGTGGTTGGTTGAATAGTATAATCTAACGGATAAAAATAATCAAAAGGTTAAATCTAACGGTAGAAAACTCGATAGCACTAAACCTTTGGTGCTATCGATAGTATCCCAGCCGGACTCATATATATGTATATATATATAGAGTCCGGCTACTATGCTATTAATAGCGCGAAGCACTTGGTGCTACCAAGTTTTCCGCCGTTAGATCTACCATTTTGATCATTTTCACCCGTTAGATCATACTATTCAACCAACCACCCACTCAACCCTAGAGGGCCCACATCATCCTAACCGCCCATCTCTTAATCCAATGGTCAAAAACTTGGTAGCACCACTGACTTTGTGCTATTAATAACATAGTAGCCTAGTTCTCTCTCTCTCTCTCTCTCTCTCTCTCTATATATATATATATATTATAGTAGTCTAATTCTCTCTTTCTCTCTCTCTCTCTCTCTAGAATACTATTAATAGCATTTGACTCCTTTTACTATCAAGTTTTTAACATTTGAATCAATTTCTTTGATCATTCGAATCATTGGATTAAATATTATAAACCAGTGAAGACCACTCAACTCTGGGAGAACCGCTCAACCCTAGGAGACTAATATAATTCTAACTTTACAATTTTTCATCCAATAAAAACTTGATAGCAAAAAAGGTCGTCAAATCTTCTTGATACTATTAAGTTCTCTATCATTAGATCTATCTTTTCATCATTTCCACCCGTTATGTTATACTATTCAATCAACCATCAACTCAACCCTACAGGATTACTATCATCTTAACCGCACATTCTTTAATTTAACAGTTGAAAATTCGATAGTATCATGCGCTTAATACTTTATATTTATAGTATAGTAACATAATTCTATATGTGTATATATATATAATTGTAGCAGCTGTAATTTTAACTGCATATATTCATCTCTAATTCTGTTGTATATTATTATTTATAATTATATGCCTCAGCTAAAACTGCCTATAATAAAGCGATCCAATGATCACATCATGTATAGTCCTATGGATTCTCATACTTTAGTTTTGTGCAAAAATCTTTCAAAATTTCACTTTTGGTTTACGGTGCAACTTCACCTTGTCCACACCCGAGCAATTATTTAAAATTGTCGCATTCGCATCGACTACTCGCAATCGCCGCGAGGCGAAATAAGCATCACACGTACGCCTTTGGCCTTTCTCGCACGCTTTGGATCGATTTTGGGTCCACTATTATATATATCTTTGCAATATTACTCGCACGTGCTCAAATCGCCCGCTTCGTTCGCACATGCACGTCGTCGTTCCATCGCATTCTCTAATTAAGTTAATTTGTTTTCTACTACAATAGATAAAAATATCACAAATAATTAGCCCCTCCTCCTCCTCCTCCTCTCCGCCGTAGCTGTAGCGAGTGATAGACAATGAATGAACTCAAATATGATTGCCATGTGATCAATACATTTATAAAATGATAGAAATGATAGAATGAGTGTCCCAGATTGTATACTGAAAACTTTTTCAAAAATTACTAGTATATATTATTATTATACATGCATAAAACGTGTTGATCAAGACAAGATACAGAATTTGTTTTTTGAGATTTTATTCAGATGCTTTATGGATTCAAAATAATATATTATGAGCTGAACCTACATATAGAGACCTTAAAATCTAAAAAAAAATAAGAAAGAAAAAAAAACTGATGCTCTACACTTCTAGATTGTGGTGTGTTAAAAACTATTGTTTGGTGCGTTTGTTTCTTCAATAACTAGTTAGGACTTGGGAATGCTTAGCGTAGCTGCAGTAGGTTCTTAAAATTTATTATTTTTTGATGCATTAGTTTTTTTATATTTACCGATTTCATCAAAATTTTATATTTTTCATTTGAATATCCGCAGGATTGAATTATAATATCTTTTTTGGATATTACGTGGTCGGCGAGAATAGAGCATTAATAAATTTTTCTGTATAAAACCGATCATATCCAGTATAGTTAGCTACGAGTTTGATCATTAGTATCCAATATCTCAAGTTCATAGCATGTTTAATTTAAATTTTTATTAAATTTATTTTTAAAAAGGTTAATAACACATATATGGGGCTATTTTTCTCCCTCACAAAAATAAATCCCCTTGTAGGAAAAAAAAAAGAAAAAAAAAAAGGAAAAGAAGTTCAATTATTAAAGTACTGCAACAAAGTTGCTGCAATCTGCCAAGGGCTCTTTCTTTTCAACTTTTTGGGGTCGTTGTCCTTACTCGCATATATAGGATGAGACCGTACAGTGTCTGTTTTTGGAGACATTATTACGCGAAAGTACGCTACATTTTTTAAATTTTATAGTTAAGGTTTTCAAATATATACTTTACAATATTTAAAATTTTAAATCAAATTTATATAATTTTGGGCATCAGTATTTTACAAATTAATTACTAACTTTTTTATATTATTGAAAGTTGATTTTTTATTTTCAATTTGTGCTTATTAATTNTTTGACTCCTTTTACTATCAAGTTTTTAATATTTAAATCAATTTCTTTGATCATTTGATTAAATATTATAAATCAGCGAAGACCACTCAACTCTAGGAGAACCACTCAACCCTAGGAGACTAATATAATTTTAACCTTACAATTTTTCATCCAAATAAAATTTGATAGCAAAAAGGGTCAAATACTCTTGATACTATTAAGTTCTCTATCATTAGATCTACCTTTTCATCATTTCCACCCGTTATGTTACTATTCAACCAACCATCAACTCAACCCTACAGGATTACTATCATTTTAACCGCATATTCTTTTATTTAACGGTTGAAAATTCGATAGTATCATGCGCTTAATACTTAATTTATATTGATAGTATAGTAACATAATTCTATATATATAATTGTAGCAGCTGTAATTTTAACTGTATATATTCATCTCTAATTCTGTTGTAGATTATTATTTATAATTATATGCCTCAGCTAAAACTGCCTATAATAAAGTGATCCAATGATCACATCATGTATAGTCCTATGGATTCTCATACTTTAGTTTTGTGCAAAAATCTTTCAAAATTTCACTTTTGGTTTACGGTGCAACTTCACCTTGTCCACACCCGAGCAATTATTTAAAATTGTCGCATTCGCACCGACTACTCGCAATCGCCGCGAGGCGAAATAAGCATCACACGTACGCCTTTGGCCTTTCTCGCACGCTTTGGATCGATTTTGGGTCCACTACTATATATATCTTTGCAATATTACTCGCACGTGCTCAAATCGCCCGCTTCGTTCGCACATGCACGTCGTCGTTCCATCGCATTCTCTAATTAAGTTAATTTGTTTTCTACTACAATAGATAAAAATATCACAAATAATTAGCCCCTCCTCCTCCTCTCCGCCATAGCTGTAGCGAGCGATAGACAATGAATGGACTCAAATATGATTGCCGTGTGATCAATACATTTATAAAATGATAGAAATGATAGAATGAGTGTCCCAGATTGTATACTGAAAATTTTTTTCAAAAATTACTAGTAGATATTATTATTATACATGCATAAAACGTGTTGATCAGTACAAGATACAGAATTTGTTTTTTGAGATTTTATTCAGATGCTTTATGGATTCAAAATAATATATTATGAGCTGAACCTATATATAGAGACCTTAAAATCTTTTTTAAAAAAAATAAGAAAGAAAAAAAAACTGATGCTCTACATTTCTAGAATTGTGGTGTGTTAAAAACTATTGTTTGGTGCGTTTGTTTCTTCAGTAACTAGTTAGGACATGGGAATGCTTAGTGTAGCTGCAGTAGGCCCTTAAAATTTATTATTTTTTGATGCATTAGTTTTTTTATATTTACCGATTTCATCAAAATTTTATATTTTTCATTTGAATATCCGCATGATTGAATTATAATATCTTTTTTTGATATTATGTGGTCAGCGAGAATAGAGCATTAATAAATTTTCTTTATAAAACCGATCATATCCAGCACAGTTAAGTAGGAGTTTAATCGTTGGTATCCAATATCTCAAGTTCATAGCATGTTTAATTTAAATTTCTATTAAATTTATTTTAAAAAAATAAGTAACACATATATGGGGCTTATTTTCTCCCTCACAAAAATAAATCCCCATGTAGGAAAAAAAGGAAAAGAGAAGAAAAGAAGTTCAATTATTAAAGTACTGCAACAAAGTTGCTGCAATCTGCCAAGGTCTCTTCCTTTCAACTTTTTGGGGTGGTTGTCCTTACTCACATATATAGGATAATACTGTACAGTGTCTGTTTTTGGAGGCATTATTGCGCGAAAGTATGCTACATTTTTAAAATTTTATAGTTAGGCCCTGTTTGGATGCATAGTTAAAAAACTCCATGAAATTTTTATTCTATGCTTTTGGTCTAAATAAAATACGGAATCCTGTAACTACAAAAAAATTCCACAGCTTCATTTTTAAACTGTTTGGATACANAATTAAACATTTTATGACTACGGGTTTTAATATATTAAAACCAAATTTTATAACATTTCATATATAAACTTTTGGAATTCCAGGGCAAACCTATGGAGATTTTTGCATCGTATCAATTTGATATGATACGACCATCCTTTTATTAGGATATTTCACAAACCTTCTTTTTTTTTAATGCATTAAAAACCTCATATCAATATGATATGAGGTTTTTTACCTCATTTGAATGTTAGGTGAAATTGGTTTCCTTTTTTTAAAGTGGTAAAACCCGACGGTTTCTACATAGTTAAAAATTTAAAATTTAAAGTTGTATTTTAAAATCTAAAGTTTAAAATTTTAAAATTTTAAGTTTAAATTAAAACTAAAATTTAAAGTTTAAAGTTTAAAGTTTAAAGTTTTTGAAGTTTAAAATTTAAAGTTTAAAGTTTAAAGTTTTTGAATTTTAAAATTTAAAATTTAAAGTTTAAAGTTTTTGTAGTTTAAAGTTTAAAGTTTAAAGTTTAAAGTTAAAATTTTAAAGTTTAAAGTTTAAAGTTTAAAGTTTAAAGTTTTTCAAGTTAAAAGTTAAAAGTTAAAAGTTTAAAGTTTGAAGTTGAAAGTTGAAAGTTGAAAGTTTAAAGTTTAAAGTTTAAAGTTTAAAGTTTAAAGTTTTTCAAGTTTAAAGTTTTAAGTTTTAAGTTTTAAGTTTTAAGTTTTAAGTTTTAAGTTTTAAGTTTTAAGTTTAAAGATTAAAATTTAAAGTTTAAAGTTGAAAGTTTAAAGTTGAAAATTTAAAGTTTAAAGTTTAAAGTTTTTCAAGTTTAAAGTTTAAAGTTTAAAGTTTAAAGTTTTTCAAGTTTAAAGTTTAAAGTTTAAAGTTTAAAATTAAAATAAAAATTAAAAATTAAAAGTTAGAAGTTTTAAATTTAAATTTGAATTTAAATTTTAAAATTTAAATATTTTTACTAACTTTTTTATATTATTGATAGTTGATTTTTTTTTTTCAAATTGTGCTTATTAATTAAATTTTAATTACAATGCATTAATTAATAATTATAGGTGGGCGCAGCGGGTGTACGGGACCAATAATTTCTCTTTCATGCAAAATTTCATGGAACTAAAAAAAAAAGTGTGCGTCTGTCGTAGTAGCATTGGTCGCTTCATTTAATGAGCATTTAGTGAGCATACAGAGTATGCTGTCTTATCCAATCATATAGTTCCACGTAACCAAGAAGGACATCATATGGTACGACCTTCCTCAGTAGAGGGCTCGCATTATCCTGGGAGCCACCACCCACAATGCGCCTATAAATACCCGACTCTCGAAACACTCTTCTTCTCCAACATACCCTAAAGTGAGCAAAGCTACCACTACTTAAAGCTCGGAGCTCATCAATGGCGCCTCCGCAGTCCCCCTCCATCTCCTCAAGATCCTCGCAATCGCTCAAGGACGTGATCGGCGACCTCGACCGCTACTTGTGGCGCATCTAGCTCAAGAAGTCGCAGCCGAAGCAGAGGGGGTTGGAGAAGTAGTCGAGGCAGTGGTCGCGGTGCACAGGGTCCGTTAGGCACCATGGGGAGGGGACCTCGAACAGGGGCAGGTGCGAGTCGCTCTTGCCTAGCTTGAGGATTCGTGTTTTTTAGNGGGGGTGTTACACATCTCGCTTTGGGATTAGTTATTTAGCCGGCTTTTAACCCCCTTTTATCCTCTAATCCCCTTCCCTAACTCTCCTCCTAACCCCTCTGGGTAACCAGCCCCAACCGCCCCTGGTGCAGGTACACGTACGGCTGCTTCCTCTGCCGCGGCAGCGGCCAGGGCCCCATGAGCCGCTACTGCAACGGCGCCAGGCCCATTAACCCCAACCACTACACGAATTGCTGCTCCCCCGGAGGTGGTGGCGGTAACAACCCCCACCACCTCTCCCCCTCCTCGTGCAGCTCGTGCACCGCCCGCTGCTCCAAGAGGAACCCCTGCATCAGCCCCCCCAACAAAACTTGCATGAACCTGAGCGGCTACTCGAACCTCTCCTCCCGCTGCATCCTCAGCNATTTATAGGTATTGGATTGATGTGGCGGATAAGCAACCCTGCATTGGTAGCGGAGGGATGATCACGTGGCATCTCAAGGCACTAGGAAAGCTGTTCCATAGCGGTTTCCCTAACAAGGTATACATTATTGACATGTTTGTTTTGGTGGAAGTGGGGTGGCAGTGGAGAGGAGGAAGTTGTTTTCGTCTTAAACGATCACTTTTATTGTTTGATTCACCGTAAAAATGTTACGGTCGAAACTCGAGTTAACCTCAAACAGTATAATTGACTTCATTCCATCGTAGGCCGAAGTCAATTACGGTGAATAAAGGTAAAAAAAATAATAAAATAATATAATAGATAAAGCTAGTTATATTAAATATATTTAATTATGTTATTAATTATTTTTTATTCAGTTAATATATCTAAAATATGATAAAAATTGATTGGTTAAGTTTTAATATTTTTTTTATTTAGTTTGTACATTTAAAATATNCATCAAACCCTTTGCAGCTCTAAGTGTTGGTATAGTTAAGTATGTTTAGATCGGACTATTTGTGAAGTACTAATAAGTGGAATCCCATAAAATTTCTTTCGGAAGTGGAAAGGAAAGTTATTAATGATTTGAATGACTCTTTTTTTTTTTTGAGAGAGAGAGATAGGTAGCATGCTATCTGTTTCGTTTATTTCATTTAGAAATAAACTTAGTTAGAAATGTAAATCAACTAGGATTCGAACTTGGGTCTAGGGTACCAACCACCAACCCCTTTGCCACTTATTCTAGGGATGGTCGGTATGGCGCTCTAGTTGTTGGAATAAGTAAAGCAGAGTTATAATCCGAGTGTTTCACCTTGAATTCATAAATAATTAATCTGCTTCGAATTGATGTATTGTAACTAAAGAATTTAGAATTTTTTCTTGAGAAAAATGTAGTAAGCTACCTACTTTATTCATAAAGTGATATAAACTTTGCAACAGTGGTAAGGCAGCCAAGGTCTCTAGAAAAAGAGAAAACAAAACAACCAAAGTAGAGAGAGGAGTAGAGGGAAGAGAGAGAGAGGAGAGGAGGGGGAGGTTTAAGTCACATGTGTATAATTAACGGCATTTTTCTAACTGAAGAATTTAGAATTAAACTTAATTTTCAGAACATAATCTCTATTAACATAATATTTTGTACTAATCACAGTTTTCATGTAATTTTTTAAAAAAAGGCATACTAGAAATGCTCACGGAACATATAGTTAAGCACTACTATATATTTGCTACCGCAAGTAAGTTCTATATATGCTACATATTTCAATTGGGTTCACTGGGTAATCCAATTCCACAGGCCATTAACGCAATGGAGTTGAACATGGAAGCACTTAAAGTGATTCAAACAAGATTTTACAGTGATGTCCCTCCACATCCTGAAGAGGAGAAGTACAAGTATGCCACACCGTCGACTATGAAACCAACTCAATGGACTTGTAAGCCCAACCCACGTTTTTCTTTTTCTCTAGTGAGTAATGTTATTTTTCATACTAACTTTGGGTTATCTGGTATAACCAGAAATAGATGGTTAAATGCGCACTATTCGACTATTTTCTGATTATGTATGGTTACAATGTAGATCCAGGAGGGAGTGTGAATCAGATTCCAGGTGAATGTACCATCTCAGGAGATGTGAGGTGAGTTCAATCACAAACGTAAAGTCTAAAAACGCTCTGATTTGCCTTCGTCTATTCATATTTTTGTTTTGCCTGTGGAATGTATAATTTACTTCTGATATAATATATCTATGTATGTACATATTTATGTCGGTTTCTATAAGTGTTACTAATGGCTATTATAGTTGATAAAAACATCAGATGTAAAATATTGATTCACTCTTCTATAATAGCATTGGCTTTTGTCAATAAGTGGTTTAATGGGTCGCCATATCTGTTTTTTCTTTTTCTTTTTAATTCCTCAAGAGACTCAAATGCATAATTTTTCCTTTGCAAAATATAATTATTTAAGATGTAACGTGGTAATTTTGATTGATTTAAAGGCTTTTTCCTGTGAAAAATGCCCATGGTAAGCAATTACATTTCTTTGCCCTTTCTATTAATACTGTCCAATAATGCTGGTGATCGAATAAGCTTTACCACACATACTAATTTTGATTACTGCCAAGCCGAGCAAGGTTCTTCTTTCTAGAATCTTTCGTAGCTGAAAGATCAAATCTAACTTGGTATTCATTGTGTGTTGCAGGTTGACTGCTTTCTATAGGTGAGTATCCACTCTTGATATTATATTTTCTGTTTTAATCAAGAAAAAAGAAAATTACAGCTTTTGCTTGTCTATCTTTCTATCCTGATTTTGGCTCATGGAATGAGCATGCTGAAAGAAAGATAATGTGAAAAACTAATTACTTCAATTTTCAGCCCAACTGATATTGTGAAGAAGTTACAAGCCTATGTAGATGACATAAATGCCAATATTGAGGATCTAGATACTCGCGGTCCAGTGTCAAAATATGTTCTCCCTGATGAAGGTCTCAAAGGAAGGTGAAGCTTACTTCGCGTTAACCTTGCTAGTTTCTTTCACTTGCGTGTAAATTTGCTTAAAATCCGATCCCAACTTACTCACGTAACCAACTTATCATATTAGACTGCTAACTTTTATTAGTCTTCTCATCTAGATTACCATTTTTTAAATGTTCGTGGTTGACGAATCACGAAAATGTTCGCATGGTATCGGTTTAAGTATATGTATTTAAACTTAATTTTGCGCATTAACCATGGAAACGTAGCTCTGTATTTTATATGCCTATACACAACTGAAACTGGTTTCAGCAGTGCAGGCTTTCCCTGTCCATTCTAATGATATAAGTAGGTGTTAAAAGATGTGCTTCTTAATGTCGCAATTACTTAAAAGTTACGGTTTGTGGGGAAATATATTCAAGATGTAGATTTTCCTGCTCCTTGACTATTGTACGTTTACCTTTTCACGTACAGGTCGATTTAAAAAAAATGATAATGATAACAAAAGTCCATGCCCAAAATTAAACAAAACTAGGATCAGTATATATCTTTAACTAAGACCAAAAGTTTTAAACTTACCTGCTATTCTAGTGAGATATATTGTTTAAAAAGATATGTGCCTCTATAAGATCGAAACCGTCTGCCGTCTCTTTGAAGTTTTATTTGAGGTCAAAAGATCAAAACTGACTGGGAACTCCCAAGCCCTTAAATTATAAACCAGGCTAATTTGGGTTAGCTCAGATTAGATAAAACCTGGCCCGAGTCTTAATTTACTAGGGTTATTAAACCCCTAACAGGGGTCAAACTTGTTGGTTTTGATCGGGTGGACTTTGGCCCGAGGCGGGTCTAGTATGAAACGTGTCCGTATCGTTGTCTTATTCTATTTTAGTATACGAGTTATAGTGAGTCAGTATATGGTTTCGATAAATAAAATTTCTCAAATAATTCGTCCTCAATTATGAAGTATTCGACTCCCTGCTTTTGTACATCATGCACGATTTGTATCTTTGACTGTGCGGTTCCTAAACTTTGGAACCTCAAATAAAATAAAGTAAAATAACTCTTTGCATCTGTCTAGATCCGTTTCGGAGTGGTTTCCTAGTCTCTGCAGGAACCTCAAATAACCTTAAATCTTGATGTTTGCGTGATTTAGGACCGGTGAATAAATAGAAAAAGATTGAACCTCTACTACGAGTGTTTGTGAAGTTTCGGAACGAAGTACAGCCTCTTGTCCGTCATAAGCAACAGGCGTACCATATGCAGTAAATACGGACCATTTTACGTGGTTAATTTTTCACAATATTACGTCCTATTCTAATATATATATATACGTATATTTACGCTTATATTCGATTTATACCTCTTAGAATTAGATCAGACAAATACTTAAAGTACAGGCACAAAGTAGGGATTTACCCTTAATTTAATAGCCCGTTCGTTCAAATCCTAGCTCATGGTTAATTACCTTCAGTTTGATTGTCCTGAAGCTAGTTACTTTTCACCTTAGAGTTATGTAGTATATTACTCCCAACTGCAGTGTCGCCAAAATTGTTCATTTTACGGCCATAACTCTATATTAACAAAGAATGGTATAGGACACTCAACTTGTAGTTTTGGAAGTAGGATGGTTTTAATCTACTATTATCCTAATCAAGTGTTTATTCTAATAAAGACCATTCGACGCTTAAATGTCTCCTTTCGTAATTTGGACATTTAGCGCTTGGTTACCGTTGCAAGGTCATAGACGCATTCCAAGCTGTATCGGTTAGTGAAGAAACCAACGAAGCTTATCCTGAACTATCGGTGCTCTTAGTTCTAACGTTCGCTAAGGTGGTTATTAGAGGAGTAGTTTGCACTAAAGCTGTGATCCTTCGTAGTTCTGTGGGCTACTCTCATTATTTAAANTTTTACAAAAAAAAAATATTGACAAAAGTTTTAGAATGTGACACTTATTATAGAATTTGCAATAGTTTTATATATAAGGTATAGAAGAGTTAAACCTTTTATTCCAACTATAATATTTCGGGTGGTGATCAGATCCATAAAGTTAAAAAAATTAAGCATGCTATAATTAGATAGTTAGGATAAGTGACTTTCCTGAGAAGTGTGGCATAATAGTCAGCCAGAATGTGAGATAAATTTTAGCTAAGTCAGAAATTATACAGCAGGACACCATTAGGATTTGCAATATTTCCATATATTTATTAAGGTATAATAAAGCTAACCCTTTTAAACGAACTATAATATTTTGAACAATAATTAGACTCAAGAGGTTAAGAGAACTAAACGTGCTAAGACTATAGTAGTTCTAGGATGAGTGACCTTCTGAGAGTGGAGTGTCACAATTGGTATCAGAACCAATCATCGGTCAGAAATGAGATAAGTCTCGACTGAATCAGGATTATACAAAGGGACACTTTTAGGATTTACAATAATTCTATATATAAGTTTGACAAGACGATAGCATTTTTGGAGATCGAGTTTTTGAGATTAATGGTTAGTGCCAACAATCCGACAAGTGGTTTCAGAGTCAGAGGCCACGGGTTTGATTCCCGCGCATGCTACAAATGTGTGCAAATACTGGAGGAGGATTGTTGGTTTAAATGGGCCAACATTCTGCCTTATAGCGGGAGGCTATGTTGGGTTGAGTCATGTTCAAAATGGCGTAAGGCAAGGTGGGCCGAGTCATGTTCAAACTTCAAAATGGCATGAGGCTGGGTGGGCCGAGTCACAATCAAGACTCGTGGGCGTTGTATCGGTGCGTTTTAAGTGAATTAATTGCGTGTTTCTAACAGCTCGAGTTTTTGAAATTAATTAATAATTAGCACCAAAAAATATTTACATTTAAGAGGTTAAAAGAGTTAAATGTGCTATAACTAAATTAGTTCTAGAATGGATGACTTCCAAAGAATAGGACTTCATAGCAAAATCTTACATTCCCTATTTTGGGGCTCATAAAAAATACAAATAAGAAATTAATAATTCTTAAATATTAAGTAAATGTAAGATATACACTCTTATTTTTAAGTGTATCAATAGCATTAAATAAAAGAGTTTAAGATATACATTCCTATTTTAAAGCGTACTAATAGTATTAGGCGTCATTCACCCGCAAAGCAAAACCAGTGGCTGTGATTCGCCCAAACTCTGTTCTGAGAATCTGAGCCCCACAGCGGATCCGTCGCACGAGCGGAGCGAGGAGAGCGTGCGCGCGTGCATGCGCGCGTGGTGGCGGAAGCTTCCAGAAGCCAACGTCACGCTCCGCCTCCGTCCCACCGCACGAAATGATCGGCGCCGTCCATTTGGAGATGGTCTTGCCTCCGCCGTTCGATCCGTTCAGGCTGTGCCACCTGGCACTCCATCATAAAATGCGGGGATAGTCCTAGCGCCATCTCGATGTTACTAGCTCATTCCCTTTATTTTTCTTTTTATTTATTCATTTTATTTCAAAACTTTCAACGAATTTTTTTTTTTTAGAGATATATAACATACTATTCACTGTGTTTATTTTATTTAGAAATAAATTTAGTTAAAAATGTGAATCAATTAGGATTCAAACTTAGATCTCGAATACCAACCACCAAGTCCTTTGCCACTTGCTCTAAGGACGGCCGGTGTAAATGTGTAAATTTTACTTTTATCCCCAATAAATGTGTTGTGTTAATAAGATATTTAATTTGTGATGCAAAGCAGTTATTTTGATCATATTCGATTAACTTAAAATAATTTAAATAGATGACTAAATAAACTAATTATTTTATAAAATTTGAAGCGATTAAGTTCTCAATAGATAATAGGAAAGCATGTACGAAACCCCTTAACTATGGGCCATTTCTCTCTATCTTTTTTTAATTAAAATATAATTGAGATTATTACATTTGAATAAATTTTTAATAAATCAATAAAAATATTAAAATTTTACTAAAATATTTAATTTTTTTTAAAAATAGAAGTTAATGTACTTTTAATTAAAAGAATAATAGCCAAGGAGACCGTAAGAAATGGTAGGGTCATTTGCTTAGATGCAAATTAGCAATTCAGCGTAGCTAGAGATGCATATAGTTAGAGATGTAACAGTTATGATTACTTGTATTTATTTGATTAGATATAGTCGTAGGCGCTACAAATATAAATGATTTATTTTACTGCATATAGTCAAAAAGTGTATTTTTTAGATTATAAATATATTGGTGAGATTTCCACTAATATAAAAAATATATATATTATTTTAAAAAGTTATGAGGATTGAAGCGCATAATTTTATCTTCTATTTTAAGTTACTTCTTATTAGAACTATAATTAGATCTATGGGTAATTTGAATGTAATTCTAATTATTTTATCTGAGCCTTCTTATACAATTTTAACTATAATAATTAAATTTAAATATATCAAATTAAATATTAAAATTAAATTTGCATGTAGAGAGAGATTACCTATATGTAATCAAACGGCCCTACAGCGTTACCTTCGTATATTAACTGACTTGAAATAGCTTGAAATAGCGGAATAGTACAGGGACCGGCGGTACATTTTACTCCATATTTTATCACTTTAACCGGCACGGAAACGCACGACTGTCAACGTCCACGTGTCACTCCATCGAGACCTCGACCTCGTGTTCCCCGCACCAAAGTGGTACAGCGGAGACCTACCGTATCGCCCCACCCCCCCGACACGATAATCTCCCCGCCTGTTAAATCTCGTCCGAACACGTGTCCCCCGCTCAACAGACTCGAGATCCGCGAAACGAATCCCGTGCCTCGCACGTGCGAAAAAATTCGATTCCCCTAATCCCCCCAAAAAAAATTAAAAAATAAAAATCATCCGCACGCGCACGCATAAAAATATGAAAATTTTTGCGTTCCGGGAACCACTAATTAATTAATTAATCTTATTGTAGAGGGGGTTTTTACATTTATTTACACCCCTCCTGGCCCAGTACAATAAACCGAACGTTGTGCTCAATTAAAATACATGTGCACCAGTAGTTAAAACGAGAAAAATAATTCGCGTGTACCGTCCATGTGA
>NW_017893583.1:0-54347 GCF_001540865.1 Ananas comosus
AGACAGATCATTGCTTGCTTGCCATTGTGCTCATTCGCACATGCTTGTGAGGGTCGCTCCGTACAAGCTAGCACTCCGGAGATAGCCATCGCGACATATACTCGCCCGTGCGGGATTGGGCGCTGAAGTGGATTGCCGTGGGGGAGGCTCATCCCTAGAGTGGGGATGTTGACTACCACGGGGCCATTAGGCACGGCGCAGGCCAGACAGCCTTCGGGTGAGTCTTATATGATTGGGACTTAGTGACAGAACATACTATGTGAACTTTAAAACTATTAAAGTGGATTTGGACTAGAATAGTAAACAATGACATCTTTACTATTTTTGCATCGAGGACATCGGATTGGTTGCATTTCTATGCTTATGCATGTCATACATATCCATATACATTGATGATATCGTTGCTTTATTACTTAAGCAAATCATGCTAAGTAGAAACTCTATGTTATAGTAAGTTACAGTTTACTTACCTTTCGCTTTACTACATTGTTAGTAACTAACCTCTTTTCGTAGCTTTTGGGCCTTGTGGCGCAGTTCACTGAAATCAGTAATTGCGCACTGGGAACTATTTTTAATAGTTCTCACGCCCCCTTTTTCTGGTTTTCTTTCAGAGCCTTCTGCACCGGCGGAGGCACAGGATCGCGGCAAGGGGCTCGCATAGCTAGCTAGCGAGGAGCAGTTCTTGCCTAGGTGGTTTGCTCTTTCTTTTTGTAGTTGAGAGAGAGTGAGAGATTTTGTATCCATGTATAGAGACCACCTATGTATCTACCTTTGGCACTTGTATTTGGGATTTCCTTTGTATTACTTTATGCTTTTATTAGTGGATTCCAGTTTTATGCTCCTTTCTTTATTGTAGAACTTAGTATTATATCATGCTCTGATACTCCTAGTTGTCTTGTATTACCGCTTTATTTATTGTTGTTTTTAGACGCCTTATATGTTTTAGACGTATGGCGGGTCTGGGCACGCGCCGGGCGGGCTTCCGCTGGGTCCCGGGGCATGACAGATTAATTTGGTATCAGAGTCTAGGGTTGAGTCTTAGTGGACCTAGCAAACCTTAGGCCGGTTGGACTATAGGAAATAGGCTCGTGAGAGACGAGGTCTATTCGACTTGTGAGCGAAACTATCATGATTGGGTATTATGATAACTCTAAAGAGTTAGAGTTGATTGGAGTGTATGGCTTCTAACTTCGCGGAGGGTTACGTTTGCGGCCGACAACGTAACATCGGGAGTTAGTTGTGGATAATACTTCCCTACTTTCGCATGATTTGGGTATTGTCTTTTGAGTGGGGATGCGTTGGAGTGGGTTTTACTAACTTACGCTTTTTATGATGTTGTAGTGACGATGCCGATTACTCGCTCCCAATCTGCCGGGGCGGACAATGCGGCGAACTTTGAGGAGGTCGAGACCTCCGCTACCTCCGGATCGGGCGAGATCTGTGAGTTGAGGGGCTAGCTTGCGGCCCTCACCGATTTAGTCACTCAGCAGGCGGAGGCGGCCCGACAGCAGACTGAGGCGGCGCGCCGACAGGAGGCGCGGATAAAGCACCTGGAGGACTTACTCCTGCAGCAGGCAGCAGCTTCTAGGGAGACGCAGGGCCCCACATCGCCAGCACCCGTAGTGGACGTCGCACCGAGAGCGCCGTCCCCCGCACCCAGTTCTTCCCGTGCGGCGCCTGTGGCCGCACCCCAGGAGGAGGTCTTGGCGGCACCACCTGTGCAGAGGCCCCCGGTTGGAGCAGCTTTCCCTACTTTGGTTGAGGGGGCGGAGCGAGATAGACTGATGGAGCGCCTCAACGAGTTCAGGAGGTGCAGCCCCAGGATCTTTGACGGCGAGAAGGTCGACCACTGGATCGTGGAGAAGTGGTTGATGCATATGGAAAAGCTCTTCCGCGACACCTTCGTGGAGGAGAGGGATAGAGTTTGGCTCGCCACTCACCATTGGACGGCGAGGCCTACCGCTGGTGGTTAGATCTCCAGGAGAACCCCCGCACAGACTTGGCAGCTATTACTTGGGCGAGGTTCAAGGAGCTCCTTTTGGCGCACTACTTCCCGACCAGCGTCCAGAGGAAGATGGAGCAGGATTTGCGCAGCTTGCGCCAGGGTGACAGGACCGTAGCCGAGTACGAGAGGGAGTTTTCTCGGCTTCTGCATTGCGTGCCTTTCATCGTGCGGGACGACGAGGATAAGGCCCGCATCTTCGAGCGAGGATTGAGACCGTCTATCTTCCGGTTTGTGCAATCCTCTAACCTCCAAACCTACCGAGAGGTGGTGGATCGCGCGCTCATTGTGGAGAGCGGCGCGGCGGATGTCCAGGAGCAGCGAGAGGCTAGGGACAAGGGGAAGGCCAAGAGGCCTGCGGCTGAGGGTGCGAGCCAGACGCACTCTAGAAGGCCGCCGAAGCATCTGAGGAGCCAGCAGCGTGGGCGTGGCTCGGCGACTCACCGTGGAGGACCCGATCGACGCCGACCTCCCCAGTGTGTGATCTGTGGTGGTCCCCACGTTCCACCGCAGTGTCCTCAGCGGGGAGGGAGGTGTTTCCAGTGTGGCCAGGAGGGCTACTTTCGGACCGAGTGCCTGAGGGGATCTTCGCCGGCACCGTCGACTGCATCGGCACCGGCTCTACCAGCCACCAGCCAGGGGACTCCATCGGCACAGTATCAGCCTGGGCGGCCACCCGTCCAGCGCCAGAGCGAGGGATCTCGACAGGCCCCGAGTGGGCGTATGTATGCCGCTCAGACCGAGGAGGCGGCAGCAGCCGAGGATGTGGTTGCATGTATCATTTTACTTGATGGCGTTAGAATTCGTGCTTTATTTGATATTGGTACATCGCATTCATTTATAGATCGGCTGTTTGCCGAGTTGCATGGCATTCTATTGGTTTCTTTGTTGCATACGGGACATGTTGTTGTACCCGACCACATTTTGGATATTAGAGAGTATAGCCCCAGTTGCCCTATTCGGGTAGGAGATTGGATCATGCCTATAGATTTGCTAGCTTTGCGCAAGCTGGGGGATTTTGATGTGGTCTTGGGCATGGATTGGTTGACCAAGTATTATGCCACGATTGATTGCAAGAATCGCACGGTTACTTTTAGAGAACCTGGGCAGACTGAGGTGGTATTTAGTGGATGCCGGAGTTCGCTGTTTGCTATGACGATCAGCTCGTCTCTAGCTAGGCAGCTGATCAGCAGAGGCTGTGTAGCCTATTTGGCTAGTGTTGTGTTGAGGGGCGAGGATGACACCTCTAGGATCGAGGATATCCAGGTGGTGCGAGAGTTCCAGGATGTGTTTCCTGCTGAGCTACCGGGTATGCCTCCTGATAGGGAGATTGAGTTTGTGGTAGATCTCGTCCCTCAGGCTACCCCAATCTCAAAGGCACCCTATAGGATGGCACCGGCAGAGCTGAGGGAGCTGAGGGCACAGCTGCAGGATTTGTTGGACAAAGGCTTCATTCGACCGAGCGTTTCACCTTGGGGAGCACCCGTTTTGTTCGTCAAGAAAAAGGACGGATCACTTCGCCTTTGCGTGGATTATCGTGAACTCAATAAGGTCACGATCAAGAATAAGTATCCGTTGCGGAGGATCGACGACTTGTTTGATCAGCTTCAGGGATCATGTGTGTATTCCAAGATCGACTTGCAGTCGGGATACCACCAGTTGAAGATCAAGCCCGAGGATGTATCGAAGACGGCTTTTAGAACACGGTATGGACACTATGAGTTCACAGTTATGCCGTTTGGGCTTACTAATACCCCGGCAGCTTTTATGGATCTAATGAACCGTGTTTTCAAGCCTTATCTAGACTGGTTCGTCGTAGTGTTCATCGACGACATTTTGGTCTACTCCCGAAGCGATGTGGATCACGAGGAACACTTGAGGATTGTACGCCAAGTACTTCGGGAAAAGGAGCTTTATGCCAAGTTGAAGAAATGTGAATTTTGGCTTCGAGAGGTAGCCTTCCTTGGACACTTGATTTCTGGATCGGGTATAGCCGTGGACCCTAAGAAGATTGAAGTAATCAAGGATTGGCCGAGACCGACGAGCGTCACGGAGATACGTAGTTTCCTTGGATTGGCCGGTTACTACCGGAGATTTGTCGAGGGATTTGCTAAACTGTCTACTCCCCTCACGAGGCTCACGCATACAGGAGTCAAGTTCATTTGGAATGATACGTGCGAGAGGAGCTTCCAAGAGTTGAAGCAACGATTGACTACCACCCTGATCTTGACCCTACCAGTAGCTGGAGCAGGGTATGTGGTTTATAGTGATGCTTCACTTTATGGATTGGGCTGTGTATTGATGCAGGATGGCAAGGTGATCGCGTATGCTTCTCGCCAACTAAAGGAATATGAAAAGAACTACCTGATGCATGACTTGGAGTTGGCAGCCTAGTCTTTGCTTTGAAGCTATGGCGCCACTATCTCTATGGCGAGCGATGTGAAGTATATACGGATCACAAGAGCTTAAAGTATTTATTCACTCAGAAGGAGTTGAACTTGAGGCAGCGCAGATGGTTGGAGCTACTCAAGGATTATGATCTGACGATCCTTTACCACCCGGGCAAGGCTAACGTGGTGGCGGATGCGCTAAGTAGGAAATCGATGGAAAACTTAGCGATGCATATTGTGACTCAACCGCAGTTGATCGAGCAGATAAAGCGGTTGGAGTTGGAGATAGTGACTCCTGACACACCCTTGAGATTGATGACATTAGTAGTGCAACCTACCTTGTTGGACAGAATCAAAGAGAAGCAAGTTTTCGATTAGGAATTGCAAAAGATTCAAGGTAAAGTGGTTGATGGTTGCACCGGCGACTTCCTTTTGGATGATCAGGGATTGATGCGTTTTCGTGGGCGGATTTGTGTACCCGCGGATTCGGGGATTAAAGAGGATATTCTTCAAGAAGCGCACCGAGCACCGTATTCTATACATCCGGGAGGGACTAAGATGTACAAGGATTTAAAGTTACTTTATTGGTGGCCCGGGATGAAAAAGGACGTTGGCGAGTTTATAGCTCATTGTCTAACTTGCCAACAAGTAAAGGCTGAGCACCGAGTTCCCGCGGGAAAACTTCAGAGTTTGCCTATTCCCGTGTGGAAATGGGAGAAGATCACCATGGACTTTGTGACAGGGTTGCCTCGCTCTCAAGCAGGGCACGATGCTATTTGGGTGATCGTGGATAGGTTGACGAAGTCGGCGCACTTCGTGCCTATTCATACTACTTGGACCGGGGAGAAGCTCGCACAAGTGTACCTTGATGAGATTGTGCGGCTTCATAGAGTGCCTACATCAATTGTATCAGATCGAGACACCCGGTTTGTGTCTCACTTTTGGAGGAGTCTGCAGGACGCCCTTGGCACTCGATTGGACTTCAGCACTGCTTTCTACCCGCAGAGCGATGGGCAGTCGGAGCGCACTATACAGACCTTAGAGGATATGCTCCGGGCATGCGTGATAAACTTTCAGGGAGGATGGTCGCAGCATCTACCTATGGCGGAGTTTGCTTATAACAACAGTCATCAAGCAAGCATCAAGATGGCACCGTTCGAGGCACTCTATGGACGGAAGTGTAGATCGCCACTTCATTGGAGTGAAGTTAGCGAGAGATTGGCTTTAGGCCCCGATGTGCTCCGAGAAGCTGAGGACAAAGTTCGCATTGCTCGGGAGCGACTTTTGATAGCGCAGAGCAGGCAGAGGAGCTATGCTGATCGACGGCGGCGAGACTTGGAGTTCCAAGTTGGAGACCATATTTTCTTAAGGGTCTCGCCGACTAGAGGAATAAAGAGATTTGGGATTCGGGGGAAGTTGAGTCTCCATTTCATTGGACCGTATGAGGTTTTGGAGCGTGTACGCCCGGTAGCGTATAGACTTGCTCTACCGCCGAACCTATCGGGCGTGCACGACGTCTTTCACGTATCGGTCCTTCGGAGGTACATTCATGATCGAGCTCATGTTTTGGAAGCTATACCAGTGGAGCTGCGCGAGGATTTGAGCTTCGAGGAGCAACCAGTGAAGATTTTGGCTCGCGAGGTGAAGAAGCTGCAGAATCGGGATATTCCGTATGTGAAGGTCCTTTGGAGCAACCACGGGGAGTGGGAGGCCACGTGGGAGCTAGAGAGCGCGCTGCAGGAGCGCTATCCGCATCTTTTTCAGATGGAGGCTTGAGATACTTTGCCTTTTTCGAGTTTCGCGGACGAAACTCCTTTTTAGGAGGGGTGAATGTAACGCACTGGACCATGCAAATTGCGAGGTTCGAGTGATTGATTATGTTCTGAGCTTTTTCAGACTTTCTGGTGGGTCGTTGACCGTGTTTCGACCTATGGTTCGAGCCCCGAGAATTGTGCTTTAAAACCTTGCATCAAAATCCAAAAAGTTGAATTTTTGGTCAGCTCTCGGGTAGCCTCCAGCAGGCTGTGTACCGGTACGCGCTTGGTGGCTGTACCGGTACGGGGTTGATGGCTGTACTGGTACGCGTCCGCGTACCGGTACACAGACGGCTTTTCGGCCAAACCCGAGGCTTGGGTTTGCGTTTTCGTGGGTGGTGTACCGGTACACAATTCCGTGTACCAGTACACAGTGCAGCTTGGCGCTATTTCGTGGAGGGGTGTTTTTGCAATTGTTATAACACCTTTATATACCACCCCAGCCCTCTTGGCTGCTCTCCTTGAGCTCCAAACAGAGAGAAACAAGGTGAGTCTTCCCCTCTTGGTTTGATCTCCATTTTTGGTGGTTTTTATGGGTTTTGATCTCTTTCCCTTCTTTCCTTCTTGCTTTTGTGGGTTTTTCCACCATTGGAGAAGCTTGGGATCTTGGTTGGAGCTTGTTTGGAGATCAACCTTTAACCCTAGAGGACTTGGAGCTTGGTTTTGAGCATCTTGTGAGGTTAGTAAACTTAATCTCCCATTTGGATTAAGTTTTGAAGGTTTCTCTTGGATGAAACCCTAGATTTTGGATTCTAGGGCTAGAAATGGGGATTTTTGATTTGAGGGCTTTCAAACATAATTGATCGGTTTAGAACCTTTGTTTAGATTAGATTGGAAGGACTCTAACTCCTATTTGGAGATCGTGAGAGCCTCCTTCGCAATCGGTAAGTTTTCTCCAACCCTAGCTTGAGAAGCTTAATGATTGAGCTATTTGCTCTTCGTTTCGTTTGAGTGACCCTATTTTTGATGTTTCTAGGGTACTAGAAAGCTTGTGGATACCTTCGTTCGGCGAAACGAAGAAGTCGATTTCGGTGGGTTTGACTTCATGAAAATGGGGCAAAATGGCCCCTATGCCTTCTAAACTTTTCGTAAAGTATTCTTGAATGCAAATTCATGCTAAACATGATTTATGTGAATTTTAGAACACTTAACATGCATGCCTCATGTATCGTAAAATTTGTACTCCATATAGTAGAGCTATATGTGTAGATTGCATGCATTGTGGATAGTGCTTGGTTTTGCAAGTTGAGAACATGTCTCCATGCTAGAATTGAGTGAACTATGCATCATGAATATATTAATGCCATGCTTGGGACTCGTTGAACAAAAGTGTCATAAAGGGGCACTTGGAATTAGTAAACTATGAAAATGCAACTTAGAGACATGATGATAGGCCATTGTACATCTGCTATATTCCATGTTAGAGACATGATGACATAGGGATAGGCTATTGACATACTTGATATATTCCATGTTTAAGACATGAGGGCTTGGTACTTGAGACAGATCATTGCTTGCTTGCCATTGTGCTCATTCGCACATGCTTGTGAGGGTCGCTCCGTACAAGCTAGCACTCCGGAGATAGCCATCGCGACATATACTCGCCCGTGCGGGATTGGGCGCTGAAGTGGATTGCCGTGGGGGAGGCTCATCCCTAGAGTGGGGATGTTGACTACCATGGGGCCATTAGGCACGGCGCAGGCCAGACAACCTTCGGGTGAGTCTTATATGATTGGGACTTAGTGACAGAACATGCTATGTGAACTTTAAAACTATTAAAGTGGACTTGGACTAGAATAGTAAACAATGACATTTTTACTATTTTTGCATCGAGGACATCTGATTGGTTGCATTTCTATGCTTATGCATGTCATACACATCCATGTACATTCATGATATCGTTGCTTCATTACTTAAGCAAATTATGCTAAGTAGAGACTCTATGTTATAGTAAGTTACATTTTACTTACCTTTCGCTTTACTACATTGTTAATCACTAACCTCTTTTAGTAGCTTTTGGGCCTTGTGGCGCAGTTCACTGAAGTCAGTAATTGCCCACTGGAAACTATTTTTAATAGTTCTCACGCCCCCGTTTTCTGGTTTTCTTTCAGAGCCTTCTGCACCGGCGGAGGCACGGGATCGCGGCAAGGGGATCGCATAGCTAGCTAGCGAGGAGCGGTTCTTGCCTAGGTGGTTTGCTCTTTCTTTTTATAGTTGAGAGAGAGTGAGAGATTTTGTATCCATGTATAGAGACCACCTATGTATCTACTTTTGGCACTTGTATTTGGGATTTCCTTTGTATTACTTTATACTTTTATTAGTGGATTCCAGTTTTATGCTCCTTTCTTTATTGTAGAACTTAGTATTATATCATGCTCTGATACTCCTAGTTGTCTTGCATTACCGCTTTATTTATTGTTGTTTTTAGACGCCTTATATGTTTTGGACGTATGGCGGGTCTGGGCACGCGTCGGGCGGGCTTCTGCTCGGTCCCGGGGCGTGACAAGTGACGATGCCGATTACTCGCTCTAAATCTGTTGGGGCGGAGAATGCCGCAAACCCCGAGGAGGCGGAGAACTCCGCTACTTCCGGATCTAGCGAGGTCCGCGACTTGAGGTCCCAGCTTGCGGTCCTCACTGATCTTGTTGCTCAGCAGGTAGCGGCGGCTCAGCGGCAGGCTGATGTGGCGCACCGACAAGAGTCGCGGATGAAGCGGCTGGAGGATCTTTTACTTCAGCAGGCAGCTGCGAGGGAGGCTCAGGATCCGGCACCACCCGCGCCGGTAGAGGACGTGGCACCGCTAGCGCCGTCCTCCGCGCCCAGTGTTCCACGAGAGGCGCCTTTTGTTGAGCCTCGGGAGGAGGTTTTAGTGGCACCACCGGCTCGGTGCCCCCGGCAGGAGCGGCTTTCCCGTGATGGTTGAGGGAGCAGAGCGAGACCGGCTTATGGATCGCCTCAACAAGTTCAGGATGTGCAATCTGTGGATTTTTGACACGAAGAAAGTGGACCACTGGATAGTAGAGAAGTGGCTCATGCATATGGAGAAGTTATTCCACGACACCTTTGTGGAGGAGCGCAACAGGGTGTGGCTCGCCACTCGCCACCTTGACGACGAGGCCTATCGCTGATGGTTGGATATTCGGGACAACCCGAACACGGATCTATCGGCGATCTCTTAGAAGAGGTTCAAGGAGCTTCTGATGGCAAAGCACTTCCCAGAGAGCATCAAAAGAAAGATGGAACAGGATTTGCGCGGCTTGCACCAGAGAGATCGGACTGTGGCAGAGTACGAGAGGGAGTTCTCTCGGCTTCTTCATTGCGTGCCTTTCGTCTTGCGGGACGACGAGAATAAGGCCCGCATCTTTGAGCGTGGACTTCGGCTGTCGATCTTTCGATTTGTGCAATCCTCAAACCTCCAGACTTACCGAGATGTGGTGAACCGCGCGCTCATTGTGGAGAGCGGCGCGGCGGATTTGCAGAAGCGTCGAGAAGGCTTAGACAAGGGTAAGGGTAAGAGGCCCGCGGCATAGGGTGCAAGCCAGACGACCTAAGGGAGGCCGCCGAGATACCCTAGGAGCCAGTCGCGTGGGCGTGGCCCGACCGCGTAGCGTGGAGGATCTGATCGCCCTAGGGCTCCTTGTTGTGTGATCTGCGGTGGCCTTCATCCTCCGCGGCAGTGCACACGACGTAGGGGCAGGTACTACTTGTGTGGCCAGGAGGGCCATTTCCAGACTGATTGCCCGAGGGATTCACTTCCAGCGCCGTCATCTACATCGGCATCAGCTTCACCGGGTCCCAGCCAGTGGACTTCTTCTACTCCCTACCAGACTGGGCGGCCACCCGTCCAGCGACAGACTGAGGGGTAACGACAGGCCCCGAGTAGGCGCATGTATGCGGTCCAGACAGAGGAGGCGATAGTAGCCGAGGATGTGATGGCAGGTATCATTTTATTATATGGCATTCGAGTTCGAGCTTTATTTGATACCGGTGCATCGCATTCATTCATAGATCGGCTGTTTGCCGAGTTGCATGGCATCCCACTTGTTTCCTTGTTGCATCCGGGACGTATTGTCGTCCCCGACCACTCTTTAGATATTCGGGAGTTTTGCCTCAGTTGTCCCGTTCAGGTAGGAAATTGGATCATGCCCGTGGATTTTCTAGCACTACATAAACTTGGAGAGTTTGATGTAGTATTGGGTATGGATTGGTTGACCAAGTATCATGCTACTATCGATTGTATGAATCGAACAGTCACCTTTAGAGAGCTGGGATAGGAGGATGTGGTGTTTAGGGGATGTCAGAGTTCGCTGTTTGCGATGACGATCAGCTCGTCTCGTGCTAGACAGTTGATTAGCAGAGGTTGCACAGCCATTTGGCTAGTGTGGTGCCGAGGGGTGATGATGACACTCCTAGGATTGAGGATATCCCCATAGTACAAGAGTTTGGTAATGTGTTTCCAGCAGAGCTACCAGGTATGCCACCTGATAGGGAGATTGAGTTTGTGGTAGATCTCGTCCTTGGGACTACTCCAATCTCAAAGGCACCATATAGGATGGCATCGGCGGAGTTAAAAGAGCTGAGGGCACAGTTGTAGGATTTGCTGGATAAAGGCTTTATTCGACCTAGTGTCTCGCCGTGGGGAGCGCTAGTTTTGTTTGTCAAGAAGAAGGACAGATCACTTCGCTTGTGTGTGGACTATCGTGAACTTAATAAAGTCACAATCAAGAACAAGTATCCATTATCGAGGATAGATGATCGGTTTGATCAACTTCAAGGATCAATTGTGTATTCCAAGATCGACTTGCAGTCGGGATACCACCAGTTAAAGATCAAGCCTGAGGATGTATCGAAGATGGCTTTTCGAACACGGTATGGACATTATGAGTTTACTGTTATGCCGTTTGGGCTTAGTAATGCCCCGGCAGCATTTATGGATCTAATGAACCGTGTTTTCAAGCCTTATTTAGATAGGTTCGTCGTGGTGTTCATCGACGACATTTTGGTTTATTCCCGAAGCGACGTGGATCACGTGGAACATTTGAGGCTTGTACTTCAAGTGCTTCAGGAAAAGAACTTTATGCTAAGTTGAAGAAATGTGAGTTTTGGCTTCGAGAAGTGGCATTCTTGGGACACTTGATTTCGGGGTCAGATATAGCGGTAGATCCTAGAAAGATCGAAGCTATCAAGGATTGGCCGAGGTCGACGAGTGTTATGGAGATTCGGAGTTTCCTTGGTTTGGCCGGCTACTACCGGAGATTCGTCGAGAGATTTGCAAAATTATCTACTCCCCTCACGCGACTCACGCACAAAGGCACCAAGTTTATTTGGAATGATGCGTGCGAGAGAAGCTTCCAAGAGTTGAAGGCTCGTTTGACGACCGCCCCTATCTTGACCCTGTCAGTTGCTGGAGTAGGGTATGTGATCTATAGCGATGCTTCTTTTAATGGATTGGGCTGTGTCTTGATGCAGGGTGGAAAGGTGATTGCGTATGCTTCTCGCCAGTTGAAGGAGTATGAAAGTAACTATCCTACTCATGATCTGGAGTTGGCGGCTGTAGTCTTTGCATTAAAGCTATGGCGCCACTATCTATATGGCGAGCGGTATGAAGTGTACACGGATCACAAGAGTTTAAAGTATTTATTCACGTAGAAGGAATTAAACTTGAGGCAGCACAGATGGTTGGAGCTACTCAAGGACTATGATTTGACTATCCTTTACCACCCGAACAAGGCTAACATGGCGGCGGATGCGCTAAGTCGGAAATCGACAGAAAACTTAGTGATGCTTGTGGTCACTCAACCGCCGTTGATTGAGCAGATGAAGCAGTTGGAGTTGGAGGTGGTGGCTCCTGATACACCCTTGAGATTGATGGCTTTGGTGGTGCAAGCTACCTTATTGGAAAGGATTAAAGAAAAGCAAGTTCACGATGTGGAGTTCCAAAAGATTCAAGCTAAGATGGTTGATGGTTTCACCGGTGACTTCCTTGTGGATGACCAAGGGTTGTTGCGTTTCCGCGGACGGATTTGTGTACCGGCGGAATCGGCATAAAAGAGGAGATTCTTCTTGAAGCACACCGTGCACCTTATGCTATGCATCCGGGAGGCACCAAGATGTACAAGGATTTAAAGTTGCATTATTGGTGGCCCGGGATGAAAAAGGATGTTGGTGAGTTTGTAGCTCGATGTTTAACTTGTCAACAAGTGAAGGCTGAGCACCGACTACCCGCGGAAAAACTTCAAAGTTTGCCTATACCCGTGTGGAAATGGAAAAAGATCACCATAGACTTTGTTATGGGATTGCCTCGCTCACAGGCCAGGCATGATGCTATTTGGGTGATCGTGGATAGGTTGACAAAATCGGCTCACTTTATACCTATTCACACAACTTGGACAGGTGAGAGACTTGCACAGGTATATCTTGATGAGATTGTGCGGCTTCAACCTACTTCGATAGTTTCAGATCGAGATCCCCAATTTGTATCCCACTTTTGGAGGAGCCTGCATGACGCCTTGGGCACGCGCTTAGATTTCAGCACGGCTTTCCACCCTCAGAGTGATGGGCAATCTGAGTGTACTATACTCTAGAGGACATGCTTCGAGCATGTGTGATAGACTTCCAGGGAGGATGGTCACGGCATTTACCGATGGCGGAGTTTGCTTATAACAATAGTTATCAAGCAAGCATCAAGATGGCACTATTCAAAGCATTATATGGACGGAAGTGTAGATCACCACTTCATTGGAGTGAAGTCGGTGAGAGTTTGGCTTTAGGCCCCAATGTGCTCTAGGAAGCAGAGGACAAGGTTCGCATTGCTCGGGAGCATTTGCTGACGGCTCAGAGTAGACAGAGAAGTTATGATGATAGACGTCGACGAGACTTGGAATTTCAAGTTGGAGATCATGTCTTCTTAAAGGTCTCGCCCACAAAGGGAATTAGAAGATTTGGCATGCGAGGAAAGTTGAGCCCCCTGGTTTATTGGACCGTATGAGATTTTGGAGCGTGTAGGCCCGGTAGCGTATCGGCTCGCTCTACCACCGAACCTATCGGGTGTGCACAATGTCTTCCATGTATCGGTCCTTCGGAAGTACATCTTCGATCTAGCTCACGTTTTGGATGTTTTACCAGTGGAGCTGAGGGATGATTTGAACTTTGAGGAGCTACCTATGAGGATTTTGGATCGCGAGGTGAAGAATTTTCGGAATCGTGATATTCCGTATGTGAAGGTTCTTTGGAGCAACCACGATGAGCGGGAGGCTACGTGGGAGTTGGAGAGCGCGCTGCAGGAGCGCTATCCCCATCTTTTTCAGATGGAGTCTTGAGGTACGATTACGCAGCAGCAACCCGAGAGCAGCCCTCTTGGTCAGTAGTCTGGTACCGATACCATTTGGGTCTGTCACCGATTTAACAGCCTTGACAGAGGCTAACCCGAGAGCAACTCTGCTCTTGGTTTCTGTAGTGTACCGGTGACACCCCTGGGTTGTCACCGGTTAACAATGCTCCAGATTTGATTTTCGCATTGTTTCGACTCCAATTCGTGCCGAGCAATGCTAAAACCTCTCTAACCCCTTTGGAACTCAACTTTAACCTTTCCAACATAGTTGGAATGTCAAATGGAGCATGTCCAAGTATCTGTCTCGCCACACTTTGGTCACTTTGACCAAAAGTGGATTACTACTACGAGGATTCAATATCTTATAGTATAGGTCATCAAGTAGTCCAATCGACCAAATAGGTCACAAATACCATGCAATAAGCCGACCAAATAGGTCATAGATACGAGATATGAAAACCGACCAACCAGGTCACAGATACAAGATACGAGAACCGACCAACCAGGTCACAGATATCATATGCAGAAAAATCTACTCTACTCCTACTCATGATATTAAATATGGAAACAACTGAGTAGAGTAATACGGGAACAACATAGGTGCAAGGCTCAATATATATAATATGCAATATAAACAACAACGAAGGAGTGAAAGGAATGTCATCGAGCGTGTACCACTGTACCGACTTCGGATCGAAATACCCACATGTACGAATGTAGTGCCTGTCTCTCAACTGTGGAAGAAGTATCAACCGGACGTACGAAGGGTCTACCGTGTTAGAATCTAACCCACCAACAAGTACCACTAACTCACAATCCCCACTCATAGCCCCACGGGAATCGATTTCCCAAAACCGACTACCGTAACACGCTGAAAGTCCCGAAAATCGCACCGGGACTCCGCCGGGGCCCACGAACTGTCCCGGAACACACCGACTGACTACGAGTCACCCGCTGCCACTAAACACCATTATCCATGGGACTAGGCAGCAAACACACCACCTCACATCGAAACGATTATCGTAGGATAATCGTTCCGATCCGGGTTCCCGAAAGTGTCAATTTCGACACCGGAACCCACCGTCGCTCACCCATCGTTTCTAAACCCTCAAAACGACACGTGTGATGAGCCAACAAGGCTCAACAACATAACAATTTATCACGATTCACCGTCGGAAGAATTCCAAACCGAAAACACGTTCCGTCGGCGGATTTCGCCGAAAAACGCACCGAAAATCAACATTTGATTTCCAAAATGGCTTGGGGCCTTGGACAACCAGTCCAGAGGTCATCCACTACCTACACATTCTCCCAACAGTGACCACTTAACCCACAATTGCAAAGGAACCCCCGCGACTACACGAAATCACATTATTTCATGTGATTTCCAGGATTTTATGGCCCACCAGCGAAAACTGGGGATCTTTCAGCCAAGCCGAGACACCCGCTGACAGGTCTCGGTGTGCCGGAGGCCATGCTCATGCTTCGGAGCACTTTCGGCCACTGTGGCGAGCGCGCGAGCGACACGAACTACAGCGAAACCGTGCGCACAGTGCTTAAAATGCGTCTATCGTGCTAACCGGGGCATCTCTGAGCCCAACGAAGGTGAGCACGATGTTCAGCACGAAGCAGGAATCATCGTGCTCACTTCCGACATTATCGGGGTGTCTTAGGATCGCCGGAAAGGCGACCGGAATCCCCAAACAGTGTGCAGATAACAAACATAGGGCTTACCGGACGAGTGGGAGCACGGGTTGGTCGTCGACGACCGGACGGCGGGCACTCCGGCAGGGGATGGGTGCGGCCGGTCAGTGGGGGCCGGGGCACCTGCTGGCCGGCGGCGAGAGGCGGCCGGTGGCGCGGCGGCAGAGATCAAACCCAAGAGCTTGGCCTCGGGTTCACGGGCGACGGCGGACGGGCAGCGGCCGGGGGACCTCCGGGGCGGCGGCCACCGATTACCAGAGGCCGAGGGAGGGCGGTACGCCCCACTGTGGGCGGCGGCGACGCGCGATGGCCGAGCCGACTCGGCCTTGGCCTGCGCTGAGTCTGGGCAGCCGCGGAGAGTGAGAGTGGCGGTCGGCGGCTTCGGGGACGACGGCGATGGTGAGCAGGAGGTCGCCTGTCACGCCCCAAGCCCGCTACCAATTTGGTCCAAATCAGGCGCGTCGAACAGACGCCGAATGGACAGCACCTCCCCTGTCCGCCCAAGGCTCAACAACAGAATCATATACAAGAATTTGCCCAAGAACTAAAATTCATTACATATATGATTCACAAGCTAAAGAGAAGCACCACACGTGCTACAACCATAAGAGCAAGTGGTCACCAGCATGTACAAGTGAGCAAAAGAGAGATTCTATTCTATTACATCCATTCATTCACACTATTACATTTTATTTCTTCCAAAACTTGAGTACAACTCATCCATCACATATATATACATACATGGATACATCTCTCAAAGCACCTCACCACCTATACATTATCTACTCTCAAGTATATGTACTAGGTAACTCTAATGCAATAGGAAGGTATACTACCAACACTAGGGCGCTAATCCCTTACCACGATCCTCGCTGGGGGTACTCGAGCTCGGACCTGCAACAATGTGGGGTGAGAACTACGAATAGTTCCCAGTGGGTTCGGCCGCTGACTCCGCCGATCTCCCCACTAGGTCTAAGCAGGCATAAGCAGATAGATATTTAACTAAAATGAAAGCATAGTAAAGAAACTATAGTATACTACTATGCCTAGCAAGTTTGCAATGAACAATCGAAGCAAGTATCACTAACATATCACTAAGATCATGCTACAAGCAAGTATGTAACCTACTATGCTCAATATGTCCAATGTCCAACATGTCCGTTACCCAATCCTTGGCCAACCAAGAGTTAGCCCTCGACTCACATCTCAATCCCACTTAGGTGAGGACCTGCTGTCAACCCACCCGGGACATTCTGCGGACAACTACGTCTGTCCTGAACGTGACCACCTCCGGAGCGCACTAACGGGGGGAGCGACCACCCCAAGCACAGACTATGTGAGATGATCCATCCTCGCTATCGAGGGAGCCCTATCCTCTAGGGTCATCAATCTCTCGGGAATACACTAGTTTGTACCCATGTCCAAAGCCTCAATGCTAGCAACTGTGTCAATGACGCACAAGTTCTCATGCAAGATGTCCAACTAGGGAAAACTCATCTAGTCCCTACATCATCATATCATAGTGTTCTTTACACTAAGTTCTAATGCCAGTCGTCAAGTGTTTTCTATGTTCCGTGCCACTCGTCATAATACAAGGTCCCAACATTACGCATGTCATTAACTTCCATAATCATAAGATCAAGTTACTACTTATCTTTATAACTATAGGGTTCTATGTCATTATACTCATTCTCATGCCTTCTAGGTTCAGGTGCCAATCAGATTGCTACACTACCAAGAAGCATGCTAGAATAAAACATAACCAACTACACCCTATAATGCATAATACTACATATGCAATATGATCAACAAAATACAACTTAGACATAGGGAGCAGCTCAACTGCTTCAGGATGGACACCACCCACCTCGTGGCGACGTTGCGACTCTTGGAATACGATTCGCCAATTTTACGACGCCTCATTGGCCTTCTAGGCGGAAACGAAGCTCCGAGGGTCTCTTTTGACGATAACTTCGTACCCGCTCGACGGATCCTCGAACCGTATTCGCCTACGCGTCGGAAAACCTATCACTAGGTTAACATATGCTCCAATTAGATCAAAACCCTTCAACAACCAAAAACCCATTTTGGGTGCCCTAGGTTTCATCAATTGTCACGCCCCGGGACCCAGCGGAAGCCCGCCCGGCACGTGCCCAGACCCGCCATGCGTCTAAAACGCATAAGGCGTCTAACAACAACAATAATAAAAGCAATAATAAAAGACATCTAGGAGTATCAGAGCATAAAGAATGTCTAAATGCTACAACAAGAAATAAGGATGAAACTATAAATCCACTAAATAAGACATGAAGTAAATACAATAGGATTCCCATAACAAGTGCTAAAAGGAGTACAAGGTGGTCTCTCTATACATGGTACAAAATCTCTCCCTCTCTCACAAAAATAAAATGGAGGAGTAACCACCTATCGCAAAAGAACTCTCCATGAGCTAGCTACGCGACACCCTTGCCGCGTTCCCGTGCCTCCGCCGGTGCCGAAGGCTCTGAAAAGTAAACCATAAAACAGGGGCATGAGAACTATTAAAAATAGTTCCCAGTGGGCAATTACTGACTTCAGTGAAAGCACCACAAGGCCCAAAGCTACGAAAAGATGTCAGTGACTATAAAGAAAAAGGGCGAAAGGTAAGTAAAAATGCAACTTACTACGACATGATATCTCTACTTAGCATAAATAGCATAAGTATGAAAGCAACTATGCATGAAATAGAAGTCTCCAACTATCATGATGTTCACAATGTGAAATAGTAAAGTTCCGCTGATTACTATTCTAGTCAATGTCCGAGTAGTACACTAAGTCATCATCTGTCCACATGTCATAATGGCTACACAAAGTCAAATCTGAAGAGACCCACCCGAAGGCTGTCTATGGCCCTGAGACCCACCCGTAGGCTGTCTGGCCGATGCCGAGCCTAATGGCCCCGTGGTAGTCAACACCCCCACCCTAGGAGTGAGCCTGGCCCACGGCAATCCACTTCGGCGCCCAATCCCGCACGGCGAATATGTATCGCGATGGCCATCTCCGGAGTGCCGGCCTGTAGGGAGCGACCCTCACAAGCATGTGCGAATGAGCACAATGGCAAGTAATCAAACAATCTGTCGCAAGTACCAAGTCATCATGTCCAGTAACATGGTATATAGCAAATGTCCTCGTGGCCAAGTCACTATTTCATCATATCTCAAATATGGAATATAGTTGATGTCAATGTGGCCTATTATCAAGTCTCTATGTTGTAGTTTAATAGTTCTCTAGTCCAAGTGCCTCTTTATGACACTATGGCTCATTTTGTCCCAACATAGATAATAAGTTCAAGAACTTATAATTTCTAGTCAAAATCGAAGCATGAAACTTTATTTCCGATCATCTCATAGAATATTCGTCGCATGCATATTAACAAAGCACATTGGTCTCTCTACTATAAAGAGTAACTTTCTTGATGCATAACATATGAGTTCCAAGCATTCAAAATTCCCATAAATGCTACTAAACATGAATATGCATGAATTTGAAGAGAATGAAAGCATTTAACCACTTAGGAGGAATTTCCTCCGATTTCAAGGAAGCCAAACCCACCGATGACAACGAAACTCCTCGTGCGCTCCAACGAGGGTGTCCCCTAGTCTCCTAGTACCCTAGAGGTACAAGAATAAGTGTCATCTTGTCGAAACAAACGACGCTAAGTTCAATCATTAAGCATATAGGGCTAGGGTTGACGAAAACTCACCGATTGCGAAGGAAGCTCTCACGATCTCCAAATGGGAGCTAGAGTCCTTCCAATCTAACCTAAACAAAGGTTCTAAACCCATCAATTTGGTTTCAAAGCCCTCAAATCAAAAAGCCCCAAAATCTAACCCTAGAATCCAAAATCTAGGGTTTAAACAAGCAAAAAGTTCCAAAACTATGATCTAGAGGAAGGAACCTTGCCACATACCTCTAGGATGCTCCAATCCAAGCTCAAAATCTTCTAGGGTTGAAGATCGATCCACCACAAAGCTCCAAAAGCAAGCTCCAAGCCTCCAAAGGTGAGAAATGAGGATGAAGATGATGCTCCAAGCCTCCAAGCAAGCTCCCTCTCCTCTTCTTCTTCTTCTTCTTCTTCTCCCTCTCTTCTTCTCTCTCTAAAATGCCAAGGGTTGAGAGAAATGAGGGAAAGAGAGAGAAGAAGAGCTCTCTATAGGCTCTAAAGTAACAAAATCCAGATAAGCCCCTCAAAAATCCATAATCACATCAGCCCGGACTGGGCAGTTTCCGCCCAGAGGGACCGGTCTCTCCCCAGCAGGGACCGGTCTCTCGCTGCGAACCCGAAAACCCAGCGTTCGGGAACCGGTCTCTCCCTGCGCGGGACCGGTCTCTCACTGCGAAGACGCGCTCGGGGACCGGTCTCGACTGCCAGGGACCGGTTGCCTCGCGGCTACGCAGCACTGTTCACTGGGGGACCGGTCTCTCATTCCAGGGACCGGTCCCCGAGAGTAAAAACTCTCAGGACTTGCAAAAACTCTCGAGATCGAACTTTTAGGCCGGTATACCATCGACGGCCCTCCACCAAGTGTGGAAAAGTTCGGAATACACATCGAACACTCGAACCTTGCAATTTGCAAAGGTCCAGTGTGCTACATCAATGGAGAAATCCATGATTCTAATCTTAGATTCATGCTAGAATTGTCTATTCAGCACCATTAGGTTCCAACAAAACCAATTTTAAAGTATAAAAGCTGAACCCTAGAAATCCACCATTGTAGGGTTTAGAGCTTACCTCCCAAAAGCTTGCTCCACTTGAGAAAGAGATGAAGAAGATGACCCTCTTCTTCTAGGTCTCCTTCTTCTTCTTCTTCTTCTTCTCCTTCTCTTCTTCTTCTTCTTCTTCTCCTTCTTTTCTTCTAGAGAGAGAGAGAGGGAGAGAAAATACAAGTGTGGGAGAGGGAAAATGAGAAAAGAGAGAGAGGAAATACTATATAACCCCTCATCTCATGCTACAATTGATGAAAAACCCCTCAACTTTGCTTATATCACCCAGCCCAACTTGGGCCATTGCAGGCTACGGGGACCGGTCCGTCAAAGGGAGGACCGGTCCCCGAGAGCAATCCCTAAAATCACGCGTACGGGAACCGGTCTCCTCCCTGAGGGACCAGTTGTAATGAAGTAAATTCTCGAAATACGAGAGTTAGACTTCATTCGAAATCGACCAAAGGTCGTGTTGGTGAGCTTTGGAAAAGCCAGAGATGTCAAAATCACCAAAAGTGCATTGGAGACGAGTCCACGAGGGCAAATAGTGCAAAACCTGCACTGGAGCAAAATTGCTTTCGGGGACTGGACCCTGGCAGGGACGGACCGGTCACATCGGCTGGTGGTTGTGGGGATTCTTGAGGCAATCGGTCCCTGACAGAGAGAGACCGATCCACGAACGCAAACCCAGCAAGAAAAGCCAAAATTTGGCTAAGTCCCGAAAATCCTGCTCTCAGGAATCGGTCTCTCAGTCAAGGACCGGTCTCCCGGGACCGGTTTCTCAGGAAGGAACCGGTTCCCAAACACGTGACCCGAGCTGAAGCTCTCGGGGACCGGTCCCAAGTCGGGTAGACTGGTCCCTCTAGGCGAAAACTGCCCAGTGAAGGCAGTGCACAGAGGCAAAAATTGAGGGACTTAGTTGGATATTGTTACATTAGAGGGGTATGTAGGCACCCTCCCTCATTTCACCCTCACCCTCTCACACTCTCTTGCTCCCTCTCTCTCTAGAAGGAAAAGAGAAGGAGAAGAACAGAAAGAGAAGAAGAAGAAGGAGGAGAAGAAGAAGAAGAAGGAAGAGATCAAGCTTAAGGAGGCTTGGAGCATCTTCATCTTCCTCTCCTCACCATTGGAATAGCTCTAGAGGTAAGCTACTAAACCCTAGCTTATGGAACTTAGGGTTTTTGGCTTTTGGCTTTTGGGATGGGGTCAAATAGACCCCTAGCACCATGAATGGGGGGGATTGAAGCTAGAAACCTAGGGTTTGAGATGGGTTTAGCTTGGTGCTAACCCTAGGGCACCAAAATGGGGTTTTTGGCAAAGTATGAGATTGATCTCATTTGAGGCCTTGTAAACCTAATTGGTAGGTGCCTAAACGCGGAGGCGAAGTCGGATTTTGCATTCGTAAAGCGGAAGAAAAGATATCGGCAAAACAAGGCCGACCAAGCTTCATTTCGACCTAAGAGACCGAGACTTCGTCGTAACGTCCGTTGGAGGGCATTTCTAGAGCCTCCATACCCCCAAGAGGTGGGGAGTGTTGGTATCAGAGCAATTAAGAGCAAGTAAAGAGAAAGTCTAGGATGGACCTAGGAGACCTAGGTTGGCAACCCTAAGGTGATAAGTACATAAGAGAAACGTAAACCTATATCGGTTGAGGAAGAATCCGATTAGGTCGGATCGAGTATAGATCTCTAGTGTGGCTAGAGATAGATCTGAGCGGTGTTAGTTACGAGCTCGAGGAGTTTGTGTTGACGGCCGACAACACGACGCTAAGAGCTAGGACTAATACATTAGTGTACGTCCGCTTATGGTGGAGTTGAGTCGCGTAATACAGTGTATGCGACAAAGTTAAGTGGGCTAGATGACTAACCCAGTTATTGCATTGCAGGAACGATGTCCCCAAGATGCTACGTACGTAGATCCGTTGCGGCACCGTCTTCTGAGGTGCCCGAGGAAGCTGGATCTAGTGAAGTACAGGAGTTATGGGTGCAGGTGTCGGCATTGACCGGCATTGTACAGCGCCAGGAGAGTCAGTTCGAGCAGCTCCAAGGGCTTATGGAGCGGCATTTGGTGGCGGCAACTGCAGCTGCGACTGAGGGACATGATCCGCCCCCGCCTCCAGCTCATGCGCCTACGGCGGCTGAGGGCGAGGGCATTGCGGCAGTTCCGGTGGCGGCACGTCCTCCACCGGCGAGCGTTCCTCCGACGGCGTCGGGTTCTACGACACCCGATACGACGGCATTGGAGGCGGAGAGGGAGCACGTGCTTGCGGCTCTCGATAAGTTCCGGAAGTTCAATCCACCGACCTTCGAGGGAGAGAAGGTCGAGCCGTGGATTGTCGAGTCATGGGTAGACTCGATGGAGACCTTATTTGAGGACCTCTACACCTTAGAGAGGGACAAAGTCTACCTCGCCACTCATTGCTTGGAGCGGACGGCGAAGGTTTGGTGGAAGCGAATCAAGAGAAACCGAGCTTTCCACCTTCCGCTGTTGACGTGGGAAGAGTTTCAGGGTTTGTTCTACGTCAACTACTTCCCCGACAGCGAGAAGAAAAAGCTCCAGGAGCAGTTCAGGAAACTAAAGCAAGGGAACCGCACGGTGGCAGAATATGAGCGGGAGTTCTCTCACATCATTGACTACGTCCCCAACATAGTGCAGGATGACAGGGATCGAGCCGATTGGTTCGAGCGAGGGCTTCGTGCTGATATCTACCGGGCGATGCACATTTTGAAGCTCACTACCTTCGCGGAGGTGCTCGACAGAGCGTTGTGGGCAAAGCAAGAAAACGCTCACATCCGGGAGGAGCGAGAGGCGTCCGAGAAGGACGGTGGTAAGAAGCGGGCTCAGAGTAGTTCGGGAGCTCAAACTAAGTCAAGGAAGCCCCCGAAGTACCCGTGAACGCAATCCAAGAGCCGCGGACCGTAGCGGTGCACAATCTGTGGTGGGAACCACGAGCCGAGGACGTGTGATCAACGGGAGGGGAAGTGCTTCACGTGAGGACAGGCGGACCATATCAGCCGCTACTGTCCAGTGAGGGCTTCACCTGCCCCTTCGGTCGCATCGGCTTCGGTGACTCCGGCGCATTATGGAGAGTCTCGCCTGCTGCGTCATCAGCTGGACGTGCGATGGTACCACGCCAACCTGAGGCGACGAGATCGGCTCCGAGCGGATCGCCATGTACTCGTAGGTATGGTTTTAATTGACGAAGTTCGCTCCAGGGCTATGTTTGATACAGGTGCTACGCATTCATTCATCAGTAGGTCATTTGTACGCATGCATGACATAGAACTACAAGAGAGTAAAATCATTTGGAGAGTATCGGGCCCCGGACGTGATTTTCTAGTCCGTAAGGAGTGTTCGTCTTGTCCGGTGCGGTTGGGCGATTGGATAATGCCCATCCATATGTTGGTGCTCAAGAAGTTGAAAGACTTCGACGTCATTCTAGGAATGGATTGGCTCTCGAAGTATTATGCGACTATTCACTACAGAAGTAAAGTGATTATGTTTCGCGAGCCGGGCCAGGAAGAGTTCGTCTACCGGGCTTGTAGAAGCTCGTACTTCGCCGCCACGGTATCGGCGACGAGAGCAAGGAAGCCAGTTAACAGCGGTTGTACGACCTACTTGGCGACCGTTGTAGAAGTCGAGAGGACGAATCCTACGCTTAAGGAGCTATCTGTGGTTCGGGAATTTCTAGACGTATTTCCCGCAGAGTTACCGGGAATGCCGCCAGACCGGAAGATCGAGTTCGTGATAGACTTGGTTCCAGGAACCGCTCCTATCTCGAAAGCTCCGTATCGGATGGCGCCGGCGGAATTGAAGGAATTACGGGCTCAATTATTGGATCTCCTTGATAAGAAATTTATACGGCCAAGTGTATTACCATGGGGAGCCCCGGTCCTATTCGTGCGAAAGAAGGACGGATCATTTCGACTCTACGTAGATTACCGCGAGTTGAATAAAGTAACGATCAAGAATAAGTACCCGTTGCCCAGGATCGATGATTTATTTGATCAGTTGCGAGGATCTCGGGTTTATTCAAAAATTGATCTACAGTCCGGTTATCATCAACTCAAGATTAAGCCGGAAGATGTGCAAAAGACCGCGTTTCGCACGCGGTATGGACACTATGAATTCACGGTCATGTTGTTTGAGCTCACTAATGCCCCGGCAGCGTTCATGGATTTAATGAACCATGTCTTCAAGGAGTACTTGGACCGATTTGTCGTGGTCTTCATAGACGACATCTTGGTCTACTCTCGTAGCGACGAGGAGCATGCCAAGCATCTGAGAATAGTGCTTCAAGTCCTTCGGGAGGAGAAGCTATATGCTAAGTTCAAGAAATGCGACTTTTAGCTCCGAGAGGTTGCATTTCTTGGGCATGTCATTTCCGAGGGAGGAGTATCTGTTGACCTGAGGAAAGTGGAGGCGATCAAGGATTGGCCTCGCCCGACTAAACGTCACGGAAGTTCGAAGCTTCGTGGGTTTAGCGGGCTATTACGTGATTCTTGAAGATCGTGATTCCACTTACCTGTCTGACTCAGAAAGGTACCAAGTTCGTGTGGAGCCGTGAGTGCGACCGGAGTTTTCAAGAGTTGAAGAATAGATTGACTTCGACTTTGGTACTCGCCTTACCGGTGCAGGATGAAGACTTCGTGGTGTATAGCGACGCGTCACAATCGGGTTTGGGGTGTGTTCTAATGCAGGGCGGGAGGGTAATCGCTTATGCGTCCCGTCAGTTGAAAAGCTATGAGAAAAACTACCTTGTTCACAACTTAGAGTTGGCCGCGGTAGTGTATGCTTCAAGCTGTGGAGGCACTACTTGTATGACGCGCGTTGCGAAATATACACGGACCACAAGAGTCTAAAATACCTATTCACGCAAAAGGAGCTCAATATACGACAGCGGTGGTGGTTGGAACTACTGAAGGATTTCGATGTGACAATCCTATACCACCCCGAAAAAGCAAACGTGGTGGCCGACGCGCTTAGCAGGAAATCAGTGGAGAATCTTGCTATGTTGGTCACACGTCAGGAACCACTGTGGAGAGAGATGGAGCAATTGAATCTCGAGGTGGTAGCTCCAGAAATCCCGTCTATGCTTACGGCTCTCGTTGTCCAACCGACCTTGTTGGAGCAGATTAAGAGTTTGCAATCTGCAGACCCTAATCTCCAAAAGGTGCGACGAGACATCGAGAGTGGACACGGCGGTGATTTTAATGTAGACGCTAAGGGTGCGCTTCGGTTTCGAAACCGATGGTGCGTACCGGAGAACGAGGAGGTCCGGAAGTTAATATTGCAAGAGGCACATCGCACTCCTTATAGCATTCATCCGGGCGGCACCAAGATGTACCGTGATCTGAAGATGCAGTACTGGTGGCCGGGCATGAAAGCAGACATTGGGCGCTATGTAGCGCAGTGCTTGGTATGCCAGCAAGTGAAGGCTGAGCGCCAATTTTCAGCGGGAAAGCTCCAAAGTCTACCTATTCCCGTATGGAAATGGAAGAACATCGCTATGGATTTCGTGGTCGGATTGCCCCGTTTGACGGGTGGCCACGATGCGATCTCGGTGATTGTGGACCGTATGACCAAATTGGCACACTTCTTACCGATCCACACCACTTGGTCGGACGACAGATTGGCGCAGGTATATCTCGATGAGATTGTGAGGTTTCACGGGGTCCTGAAGTCGATCGTGTCAGATGGAGACCCCCGTTTTGCTTTGCATTTTTGGAAAAGCCTGTAGGAAGCACTTGGCACACGGCTTGATTTCAGCACCGCGTTTCATCCACAAACAGATGGACAGTCATAAAGGACTAAACAGATTCTGGAGGATATGTTGCGGGGTCATTGACTACAAGGGTAGTTGGGCAAACCACTTGAGAATGGCCGAGTTCGCCTATAACAACAGTTATCAAGCTAGCATTAGGATGGCACCGTTCGAGGTCCTGTATGGGCGGAAGTGCCGATCCCCTATATGTTGGAGCGATGTAGGTGAGCCTGCGGCATTGGGCCGAGACATATTGCGAGAGGCAGAAGAGAAGGTCCGTCTCGCTCGCGAGAGATTACTTACAGCACAGTCGAGGCAAAAGAGCTATTCTAACAAACACGGTAGAGATTTGGAATTCGTGGTAAGTGACCGCGTTTTCTTGAAGGTTTCACCTATGAGAGGTGTGAAACGCTTCAGGGTGCGGGGAAAGCTAAGTCCCCGATACATTGGACCATTCGAAGTGTTGGAACGTATTGGAGCGGTAGCATACCGACTTGCATTACCGCCGAAGCTCGCGGATGTGCATAATGTATTCCACGTCTCCAACCTTCGCAAGTATGTTCTCGATCCCGAGCAAGTTATGTGTTACGAGCCGCCGAATCTACAAGAGGATTTGAGCTATGAAGAGTTCCCGGCGATGACTATTGCTCGAGAAGTGCGAAAATTGAGAAACCGCGAGATTCCCTACGTGAAGATCCGTTGGACCGATCACAGTGATCGTGAGGCTACGTGGGAACTCGAGGAAACGATGAAAGTGCATTATCCTCATCTTTTCACGGAAATGCAATGAGGTATGAGTTATTGAATTCGTTTCGAGGACGAAACTCCTTTTTAGGAGGGGAGGATGTAAGAAAGTGAATTCTCGAAATACAAGAGTTAGACTTCATGTGAAATCGACCAAGGGTCGTGTTCGTGAGCTTTGGAAAAGCCAGAGATGTCAAAATCACCAAAAGTGCATTGGAGACAAGTCCACGAGGGCAAATAGTGCAAAACCTGCACTGGAGCAAAACTGCTCTTGGGGACCGGTCCCTAGCAGGGAGGGACCGGTCCCATCGGCTGGTAGTTGCGGGGATTCTTGAGACAACCGGTCTCTGGCAGGGAGAGACCGATCCCCGAACGCAAACCCAGCGAGAAAAGCCAAAATTTGGCTAAGTCTCGAAAATCCTGCTCTAGACAACCGGTCTCTCGGTCAAGGACCGGTCTCCCGAGACCGATTTCTCAGGAAGGAACCGGTTCCCGAACGCGTGACCCGAGCTGAAGCTCTCGGGGACCGGTCCCAAGTCGGGGAGATCAGTCCCTCTGGGCGGAAACTGCCCAGTGAAGGCAGTGTACAGAGGCAAAAATTGAGGGACTTAGTTGGATATTGTTACATTTGAGGGGTATGTAGGCCCCCTCTCTCTCTCCAACCCTCATTTCACCCTCACCCTCTCACACTCTCTTGCTCCCTCTCTCTCTCTAGAAGGAAAAGAGAAGGAGAAGAAGAGAAAGAGAAGAAGAAGAAGGAGGAGAAGAAGAAGAAGAAAGAGGAGATCAAGCTCAAGGAGGCTTGGAGCATCTTCATCTTCCTCTCCGCACCATTGGAGTAGCTCTAGAGGTAAGCTACTAAACCCTAGCTTATGGAACTTAGGGTTTTTGGGTTTTGGCTTTTGGGATGGGGTCAAATAGACCCCTAGCACCATGAATGGTAGGATTGAAGCTAGAAACCTAGGGTTTGAGATGGGTTTAGCTTGGTGCTAACCCTAGGGCACCAAAATGGAATTTTTGGTAAAGTATGAGATTGGTCTCATTTGAGGCCTTGTAAACCTAATTGGTAGGTTCCTAAACGCGGGGGCGAAGTCGAATTTTGTATTTGTGAAGCGGAAAAAAAGATATCGGCAAAACAAGGCCGACTAAGCTTCATTTCGACCTAAGAGACCGAGACTTCGTTGTAATTTTCGTTGGAGGGCATTTCTAGAGCCTCCATACCCTCAATAGGTGGGGGGTGTCATCCCGAAGCATCCGGGTTTTCTTTTATGTCTAAGTTAATTTTATTCATCATATGTTGATTGTGCATTATAGGATTAGTAGAAGTATATTTCCATTCCTTGCACGCTTACTTAGTAGTGTAGCGGTATGGGCTTAACACTTGGACTAGGGAGGCATGAGAATTGGGTCTTGAGACAAAGAATCCTATAGTGGCAAAAGTGATGAACTTGGACATAGCCTAGTAGAGTGGCATTGACTAGTGTAGGAGAAACACTAAACCTGAACGAGTGGCATGTCGATTAGTGAGAAGATATTACTACAACGACTGAACGAGTAGCATCGAGTCTAGTGTAGTAAACATGATATGGTTCTTGGGATAGTAGAGGTCCCGACATCTATGATGCATTGTATATTGTGCAGCAGAGGCACATTGACCCTTGTAGGTAGGGTATCCTCTTGTGGGAATTGGATCATATTCACTAGTCTGTTTTGCTTGTCGGTGGTCGCTCCACCGAGGCACGAGTCTCCGGAGTACTTCACTAGGGGCAGACGTAGTTGTCCCGCAGACGGTCTCGGTGTGCGAGTGCAGCTTCTCCTCACCTATGAGATTGAGAGTGAGTCGAGGGTTTAACCTACGGGTTAGCCAAGTAGATTGGATAATAAACATGAAATGCATAATAGACTTGCATTATTACTTTGAGTAGACATAGTGTTTGTTGTAGATTACATTACTATGCACTTTTATATACTCATGACATGATACTAGTATGATAGTAGTTGTTGCATGCATTATTATCATTGATTGCATGATAGAGTAGTTGCAGTTCACTTCTCTATATATTTATCTATTTCTCTATCTGTGCCAGCTTAGACCTAGTGTAAAAACCGGCGGAGTCGGCTGCCGAACCCACTGGGAACTATGTTTATATAGTTCTCATCCCATGTGGTTTTGGGGTACAGGTACACACAGGGGCGAGCCGAGCGAGGATCGCGGCAAGGGCATAGCGCCCTAAGTGAGTTAGTTAGTAGCTTTCCTTTATGCATTGAGTACCCCCGTGTACGAGACATGATGTATATTTTGGATTGTTATCGGAGAACTACTTGTATTTTGAGGAGAACATGTATTTATATTTTGAAGATGAAAATGTAATGTAATCAACTTATGTAAATGTTGAATGGTTGTAATAGTTAGACTATCTCTCTTTATACACTTGTATATTACTTGTGGTTCTTGCTCTTAGATGTATTGCACTTGTGTGCATCGTATTTGATCATGTTATTTAAGCAAATTCCTGGGTGCTTAATTGTACTTGATCAGGTTGTTGGCCTTGGGCGGACAGGGGAGGTCCTGTCCATTCGGCGTCCGTCCGCCGCGCTCGAACCGGACCAAATTGGTAGTGGCATCGGGGCGGGGGCGTGACACCGATCCCCGAGAGCATTTCCAGGCAGCAAGCTTACGGGAACTGGTCCCCTCCCAGAGGGACCGATCCCCGAGAGCTGCTTCCCGAAGACATGCTTACGGGGACCGGTCCTCTCCCAGAGGGACCGGTCCCCAAGAGCACAAAAATCTGCACTTGAGCAGATTAGCTCGTTTGCTCTCGCGGGTCCGTCTCCAATGCACTTTTTGCTATTTTGATATCTTTGGACTTTCCGAAGCATACCAACACGACAAGAAGTCAATTCTAATCGAAATTCAACTCTCGAATTTTGAGAATTCACTTCCTTACATCGCCGGCGGCTAGATGGAGACGGGGCGGCCGAGCTAGGGCATCTCCTGCACGCGGGCCCCGAGCTAAAGTCAGCTCGGCCTGAGCTGACCCGGGTTGGCAGCGGCTTGCCCAGGCAGCGCAGGCGGCGCGTGCGGACGGCGAGGGCCGACAAGGACTGTAAGGAAGTGAATTCTCGAAACTCGAGGATTAGACTTCGACCAGAATCGACTAGTTGTCGAGTGCGTAGGCTTCGGAAAGTCCGAAGGTGTTATAATGCATAAAGTGCATTAAGGAAGGGTCCGCGAGAGTACCAAGTGCAAAACTTGCACTGGAGCAGAAATGCTCTCGGGGACCGGTCCCTGGCAGGGAGGGACCGGTTCCATCAGGCTGGGTTGCGGAGGTCTCTGATGAGACCGGTCCTTGGTGGGCAGGGACCGGTTCCCGAACGTTGGCCTGGCGAGACTTAGCCAAATTTGGCTAAGTCCCGAGAGTGCAGCTCTCGGGAACCGGTCTCTCGGACAAGGACCGGTCTCCCGGGGACCGGTCTCTCAGGCAAGGACCGGTTCCCGAACGCGAAAATCCCTCTGCTCGAAATGGCAGCCTTCGGGGACCGGTCTTCCCGAACTGGGACCGGTCCCTCGCTGCGAAAATGCCCAGAGAGGGCTGAATCAGAAGATGAAAAGTTGAGGGGGCTAGCTGCAAAATGACCTTTAATAGGGCTTGGGGACCCCTCTCTCACCCTCAGTTGCTCTCTCTCTCTCTCTCTCACTCTTTCCCTTTCTCTCTCTAGGAAAGAAAAGAAAAGAAAGAGAAGAAGGAGAAGAAGAAGAAGAGAAAGGAGAAGAAGGGAGGAAAGAAGAAGAAAGAGAAGGAGAAGACTAAGAAGAAGAAAAAGACATCTTCTTCTCTCCCTCTCCTTCAAGCTTGAAGAAGTCTTGAAGAGAGGTAAGCTCTAAACCCTTTAATGGTGTTTCTAGGGTTTTGGATTTTTAGGGTTTAGAATTGGTTCAAATGGAACCTATTAGGGATAAATAGAAGGTTCGAGCTCACAATCGAAGCTCGCACCGCGGATTTCCTTCCCGTTGCCATTCTAGGGCACGGATTGGGGTTTTGGGAAATTTAGGGTTTTGATCTATTTTAATAGGTCGTAAACCTAATTGCTAGGTCTCGGAACGCGTCGGCGAAGACGGTTTGCCGATCCGACGAGCGGGTGCGGAGTTATCGCCGAATCGGGTACTCGAGGGCTCGCTTTGCCCCGAGGAGTTCAAGCGGCGTGCAAGAATCGCAACGTCGAGCTTTCTACTATCGCGGCATCGCCAAGAGGTGGGTGGTGTCCATCCCGAAGCAATCGGGCTCCCTCCTATGTCTTAGAATATTTCGATCCTGCATCTTGTATTATTGCATTATAGGATTAGTATGTATTGCCTTCCTTATGCCTCCCTTGATAATACCGTAGCATGTATTGGATGTAGAGGATTGGTGAGGATTGGGTCGAGTTTTGTGAATCCTATAATGTAGAGAAAATGATGAATAATGAACGAGTGGCATCTAGTTGATAATAAACAAATGAACGAGTGGCATTTAGTTGATAGTAAGCAAAAGAACAAATGACACATGTGAGTCATAGTGTATATGAAACCTATGGACTATATGATGATTGTAACACTAGAGGACAGGGTATCCTCGAGCTTAGAGGATTTGATCATGCTCACGGTCTGTTAAATCTTGTGATGGAAGCCCCACACAAGTAGTGCGCTCCGGATGTTGGTCACGCCAGGGATTGCCTATATGGCCCCGCCAGACGGTCTCGGGTCCGTAGTGTGAGTTGATTCTCCCTACGTGTCGAGATGGCTAGTGAGCTGTAGGCGAGCCTTCGGGTAAGCCATGAGATTAATGGACAAGTAAATGAGGTTACTGAACGAGTGAATAGCTTTGCCTTTGGACATGATAATGGGTTAGTTGTTTATCCATTTCCTTGTACATGCATTCATATATTATGATTCGGCATAGTAGCGTAGCTTCATTTCCATCATTTACAGCTTTCCCTTTTTATCTATCTATCTATTGGTATATCTACTGGTGCCCGCTTGGACCTAGTGGGGAGATCGGCGGAGTCGGCGGCCGAACCCACTGGGAACTAAGGAAGTTAGTTCTCAACCCCATTTTCACCACAGGTTCCAGTTCGGGTATCCCCGGTGAGCGCGAGGATCGCGGTAAGGGCCCGGCGTTCTAGTCGCATTAGCTACCTCCCGTTGGTATTAGCCATCACCCTTTTTGTATTTGAGAGTAGATGTTGTGTAGGGTGAGGTGGAGTGATTGTATTTATATTTTGGAAGAATGTAAAGGATGTAATTAAACATGTATATATTATGTCGAATGAATGGAATAGATAGACCTTCTCTCTTATGTACTTGTATATGTTTCTATACTTGTATCTTGCTCTTGTTTATAGCACTGGTGGTGCTTCTTGATCGTGTATTTATGAATTGATTCCTGGGTAAATTCTTATACATGATCCGTTGGTTAGCCTTGGACGGACAGGGGAGGTCCTGTCCGCCCGGCGTCTGTTCGGCGCGCCCGGGCCGAGCCAAATTGGTAGCGGTCACGGGGCGTGACAAGGACGGCGCCGGAGAGCGATCACAGCCTAGGGTGGAGCTTTCCCGGGGGTGTGGTACTATCCTGCTATCTCTGGACGAGAGGGTGGAGAGGATGGTCAAGAGAGAGATTGAGAAGGAGGTGCAGCCGATTTTTCGGCAGCCGTGGGTGCTCGCCGGCGGCCGGGATGCATGCGCGGGGACGGCAGGGGGGAGCTGAGGTCGGCTGGGGTTTTCTAGGGTTAGCAGGGGTGAGCTTGGGTTAGGGTTTCATAAGAGAACCCTAACACTACTTTATATATAGGATGTATAATTGCAGAAAAACCCACCTAAGCCGTATATTTTCAACTTAGTCCCTGCCAGTGAGCGTAACTTGCACATATGCACCTCGCCGTTCAAAATCACGCAAAACGGTACATAAAATATTAGGTTTTCCGCAATTTTTCCGTTTTGCCAAATTCGACCCCTCAGCGAACATTTCGTGTTTCTCGAAGATCCGTCTGTCGGATTTTCGATCGGATCACGCTAGCACATTCAGCACGACTGGGGCATCGAATCTACCATTTTGTTTCGTACGATTTGGTTGCTGATTTGCGACTAAACCCATCCACTCTCCAACTTTCCAAAACAACACTTAAATATATGTGTAAAACCCATAAACTTCCTTTTTCTTGAAAACCGGGCATCAAATCTAAAATCCGTCAGTGCCATTGGTTCCAGAATAGCCGAACCATTCAAAATGAGCTATTGGATTGCTATAAATGGAGTCTGATACGCGCCCGAAGCCAACTCTACACCGTGGCCTCTCCGGAAAAGTGGATTACTATTCACTTTAAGTGAAAAATAAAAGTCGCGTAACTTCTCCATTCAAACTCGTTTTCTCCCGAAACTTGACGAGTGCTTTTGTAATTAAAATACATAGAAAAATATCGTCAACAGAGAGTTTAGCTATACTGCCAAAATCTCAGTCCTTACAAAGATTGTCCAATATACCGATGTATTTTCAGCTAGATAGCCTTGAAATCAAATGTCAACCCTAGCCTCTAGATGCAGTGCAACCAATTCCAACTTCTGTTGCTCCTTTATGCCATAGATCTCAAAGTACTTCTCTTACCTTCTAACCCAATTTCTGGGGTTTTCACCCATAAATGTTCGAAAATCCAATTTCGGCAATGGCAATTGGGAATTAGATTTATGTAATAGGTAATACGGGGTATTATCTTCTCTTGAGTTATAGATGGGTGGAGTGGGAAGAATACCTCTCTCCTCCTTACTGATTGATGATGAAGCTCCCTTGGACGGCGTCAATTGGGGTGCGTTTGCCCATAATCTGCTCCGGTTTCTTTGAGGTATTGGCAGTTTCTCTGTATAATGCATCATAATGTGCTTGCCCCTTGGTGTGTATGGGTTCTATCCGTCCATTTATCGTCTAAAATTTCTTTTTAATCCCCACTATTAATTCCTAGAGTTGCTGCTCTAGTGCATGGACATGCTCATCAAGCATTGTCAATCGAGTCCCTTCGGCCATGGTTTTACTAATAAATTTGAAGCGATTACTCCTGACTGACACAATCTTGCTCTACACTTAATTGCGAGATCCACCTGCTAGGATATTGCAAGCACCAGGTGGTAACGTAGCAATTTTTAGATTTGGGAGTTTAAGAACCAAGATGGTTCCTGCAGTGGCCCCTTTTGTTGAGGTCCAGCCAAAGCTGATCCTCGCAGCGCGAGTAGCTGCGTCACCGTTTGACTCAACAATTTCATAACATTGGAATCAATTTGCAACAACACGTACAGCACCAATCTTTAGGATCTAACCGCTCTGATGATACCAGTTGTAATCAAATTGACCCTTAGCAACCCACTATTAAAGTGATGGAAGGCTATTGGGGATGATGGAAGAGGTGAAACCTGATCCCATTGCTACTCCGATGAGGTACCCAATTCCGAGAGCTTCCCGACGAAAAATGATAGGGAATTCGAAACTGAATTCTAGTGAATTTGGGAAATCGAGATTGAGGGAAGGGAAGGAGACATGAGACACTGAGAAGAAGAGAAGAGGAGAAGAGAAGAATCGGGATTCTATTATCGTCTTGCTTGATTATTACAGGTATGAGCTAGCTCTTTATACTTCCACTACTTTTGGGACCAAATTGTAAGAGTTACAAAGGTAGGAACTGTGCAGTGAACAGCTATTGTTAGTGGGTCTTCTTGGGCCGCCTTCTGATCTAGGTTGGACCGTTGGGGCTCCAATTCATTTCTCCTTAAGTTGGGCCTTACCATCGCTTGGCCCATCCCAGTCTACAGTTGGTAATCTCCGATTCATTTCTTCTTAAGTTGGGCCTTCCCATCGCTTGACCCATCCCAGTCTGCAGTTGGTAATCGGCGAATGGATGACCCAAATCGTCAATCTACGACTCCAACTTCTGACAACCCGACCCGCTATTTTAGTTCCCTCAGCCGCCTCTGTCAAACTCTCTCTTTGGATCCTCTCTACCTCATCCTGTCGTTTCACCTCCTACCACCGAACCCTGGTGCCATCTCTTTCTCCTTCACCAGGGCACTCTCCCTAACAGGGGAATACTCCTTTGTTTTACTTTTACTTTCTTTGTTTTGCTTCTTTTCATGTGCGGTTACTCATCATGCCCGCAGAATTAAGCAAGGGATATTTCTGCACATCTACCGGTAATCCAACAGGACAAGAAACAATAGATTATAAACAATTTTCTATAGCATACAATAACAACCACTGCTGCTTAACCTTTAAATTACCATTCACCAGCAAATTGCCACTGAAATTTGATGCAACGTGAAACAACAATAAATCCTTGCAAAGAGAAAGCACATATTTAATGAAATCTTCAGGCCTTCAAGAACAACTGAAACTTGAGACAAATAATAAAATCACAATGTGTGGCCCCTGAGACGGAAGGGCTGATTAGAGAATATGCTGAAGATTGCACAACAGAAGTTGTAATTGGTGATTTAAGCTGACTTCTTTAGATGATTCCTGATCCACGACTGGAAATATTCCAATTCCTCATCCACTATCACATGTCCAAGGCCAGGATAAGCCTGAAATTTTCAAAAAGCAGCAAATTAGATAGCATTTCATCTGAAACTCATTTATAGTTAATGAAACAGATCATTGGATCGCTTATTAATATACATTGGGAATATAAATGTCCTTAGTACAACTATCTCAGATTCTCAAGCACAAATGAGCAAGAAGACATAGTGCAGAGCTCTACCTTAAATTCGCAACTCATGCCAAGTTGTTCTAAGAAGTGGCAACCAGTTTGCCCGGCCTCAAATAACACAATATCATCAGCCATACCATGGAGCCACAATATTGGTGTCTGCATTACAAAATTGTCACATTGAATTGAATTTATAACTCTTCGATATAATATCTTCCCAAGAAATCATATATTTTGAGTTGCAGTTAAGGAGCATAGAAGCTGCCTTTTCTTTGGTCGAACCATGACCTTGCAAATACCAGCCGCAAATCACCTTGTGGACAAAAGCGAGCAATAATTCTTGTAGAATATGTTCATGCAAAAAGAAGTTTATCACAATTGTCCTTCCAGACAATAAGAAAACGAGTGAACGCAAGGCAAATTTGAAATCTCAGGCCAGTCACAGAAGGAACAATATGACTAGGGTTCTACATCTTAGATCTTGATCTCTGGCTTCAATGAATCGCGGGACGCTCAGCTGCTTGCACCAGAGAATTTTTGGCCTGCTGATGAAGAACTTGATGGAGGAATTCAGCCAGAATCTCCTTGCTGGTGAGAAGGATGGCCTAACAAATTGCAGCGAAGCACCATTTATGGACGAAGAAGAAGATCTTCACACTGGCGGAAGGCATAAACTACTTCTAAGAATTAAGACTACCAAAACTAAAACTAAAAAAAATTCTTCTTTATGATTGATACATGAGATCATTCCAATCATCTTATTCTAAACCTCCATCTTCCATCAAATTGACCTATTAGCAAGCTGTTTGATAGTTGTTTGCATCATTTCACATGAGCCTCTCTAAATTGGCTTTATTAGGTATATTACTTCAGTGTGGCTATGCTTGCTATGAAGTGTGAATAGTTAAATTGAACCTTCTCTAGAGACTAAACTTTTACTTCGGGACCTAGTAAGCGCTCTTTAACTTTTAGTCTGTATCCTTGTGATTACTTTAGGTTCCGGTGTTTGAGTTGATATTTGACATTCCACTGTACAATCAGTTAGATTCTTTTGGAGGTCGTGATCAAACACCCTTTGTTATTTTCACTGAAAACTTAAAAACAAGTTTCGATAATGATATAAATTTTTTTGATAAAATGCTTTCCAAAATGAAGGTTAAGTATGCTTATACAAATTATGAATCATTAAAAGAGAAAAATTTTAAAGATTTTGCCCGGACTATTGTGTAATTTCAGATAAATCAGTTTTTCTCTACTAAATTGTGTTTGTAAAATCATACATCTGCTATGTAGTGAATTTTACAATTTTGCACTTTTGTTTATCAATTAAATCTTAAGATTCAGCAAACTTCAATATTCATTAGATTTATAGATTAGGTTAATGTGTTACAAGTAACATTAAAATTTTGGTCTGTAGGTATTCTACTATTCTTTTGTTGGTCACGTTGACATGAACTATGTGATAGAAGTTAGCTTTGATGTTGGGCTAGTGACGTGCCTCCAGGTGCTATGTGATGCACATTTGCATGCCAATGCTATGTGATGCATGTGCTATGTGCTTGTGCCGTTGGTGCTTGTGATGTATGCTTTGGACCTTTGCCAATGGGTCGCTTATATAATTGGTTACCATATACATTTGTTTTGAAATTCCAATTTTTTCAGAACCAAAATAATTAAGTCAAAATTCTATTTTTCTCAGTTCGATTGCAAAATATGTTTTGTTTAAAATTCAAATTTCTGAAATTAAGATTTGTGAAGCTTCTAAGTGAAACCTTGTTACTATTATTGTATTTTCAGTATGTTATTTAATCTCTGAATATTTAGATAAACTATTCATGCTTAGCTCGACTAATGAGGTGGTATTAAGTCCAATCAGCTTATGAAGTAATTGTTAGTTGCAAAGACCTGTATTAATTTCATGCTTTAAATAATGAATTTAGTAAGATTAGTTGGTTCAGAACGATTTTGAGTGAGTTTGAATAATTGAATAATTGTGGAATTTTTAGTAGCGGATTTTAGATTTTGTGGCCAATTGATTTATTAGCGGTTTTGTGGGATTCAAACCAGTTAGATTGTTTAATTTGTTCTTGCAGTAGCATGTTACAACTGGATATCTACAAGTTTTGTAGTCCTCGTATTTGCGATTAATCAATTGCACGTATGTAGCATCTATTATGTCTCGGGTTTGAGGCGTGACAAGTTTTTCTTGTCCACGAGCAATGACGTCATAGATCGCCATCCTCTAGTGTGCCAAGGTGGTGCCTCCACCTGGCATTGGGTTGTGCTGTACAATATCACGCAAGAAATAAGGTTTCTAGTGGCGATTATTTTGTTCAAGCTTTTAGAGACAAACGGTTGTTTAACATTATTTCATATAGTATTAAAGCAGGATACCACCTAGGAGTGAGGGTGAATGTTTAATACAAAATTTGTGCGTAGTCTCTAAATTATGCAGCATTGTACATCTCAGCCAAACACAATAAAAACACAACCCAGAAAAACCATATGTAGAAAGTCAGCAAGCCAAGATATGATGAGGGAAATCCGTTGTGGCAAAATTTCATAGATAAGTCTTTGGTGAATGTCATTAAACTGTGTACTGCCAGCTAAATTGGAATTTAACTATCTTTTTAGCAGACAAAAGTTAAGGGAACTCTGGAACAAGCTACAAAGAAAGCTATTTCGCTGGTTGTGAAACATATGTAGTATATAAAGCCTATGCAAAGATGTTTTCCACAAAAAAGGCATCAGAGGATTATATATATACCTTTCTAGCTTCGAGAGGAATTTGTTTCTCAATTGAAGAGCCTAAAGGAACTGATCCACTGAAGACAACACCTCCTCCCAGAGTTTTTGGATAAAGCATAATACTTGCTGTGGTTAAGGCACCTGCCAAAACATTGCGTGCTGCAGGTAACTTCTACATTTTTATTTTACCAAAAGATAAGGTAGTAATACATTTACCACGAAATTGCTCTACCTCCTTGACTAAACCCACAAATGAATATATTTCCAGGACTTACACCATCAGCTATTTCCTTATCAATCATCGCATGCACAACCTGGACAGCTTTTAGAACTCCTTTCTCATCTCTTGTAGATTTCTGGTGACACAGAAGTCGTAACTTGTAAATGTACAAGCATAGATCCAGATGTGAAATTAGCTGGATTAGTTGGAACTTACGGCAATTGTAAAGTTCTTTATCTATATTTGTGATAATCTTCTTTCTTTATTTTTTTTTCCTACAGTTACAAGAAGGCCACGAGAGTGAATAAGAAGAGAGAGAACAAGTAGTCCAGAAATTCAGATTCTATTTCAAAGGATATGATCTTCAGGAATGAAACATGATAGTAATTTTAATTAATGTATTGCATAGAACATGTTAATAGTTCTCATGTGGTAAGCACATTTTGATCAAACCACTGAAATACTGAAGCGGCCAGCTATCATTGTGAAAATCTGGTAAGAACCTTTCCAGACGAACCAAAATCACTTCTAAGAAGTTGAATTCTTTGATTTTATCACTCAGATAAAAATAAGAAGTTAAGAAGCATACTAAGAAATCCGATCCAAGTTCCTTCCAAGCATCGGAAAAGAAAAATAAAATGACAATTTAGGAAGAAGAATCAAGGTTATTTCAGAAGGCAAAAACATTTTGGGATCGCTGAAAATACTTCTTTTGCTGATATATGTGCTTCGTTCAAATTCTTTTCAAACATAAATAATCAATCAGATAATTAGATAGAGAAGGGAGGTCCTCCAATGCAACTGGTAACAGCAACTCACCACAGAATGAATAACAATAGGATCTCTTAACATATAGAGCAAAAATGAAGTAATAGCACACCGTTGCTAATGTCGGCAACTTCGAAAAACACAATGTTAGTTCTCTAGACCAAATTGCCCTATTCACAGATTTAGGCAACCAATAAGATCAGTTTGCTATGCTATAGACCCATGTTCATTTATAAATTGTTCGAAGGAAGCTAGTAAGCACACTGATTTGACCTCCCAAAACTTAGATGGACTAAACTAACATTTAGCTTTAACTAACATAAGATTTCATTGGCCCTGCGGAAACATGACTGAGCCTTGAAAGTCCTGATCATGTGTCTTCTATCCCTAAGTCCAAACCCACCCTCAAAACAGCAGCATCGCCTTCAATATTTTGGTCTGGCACCCATAATATACCCATTATTACAGGGTTCACTACATTTTGCCTATACATTTTAACCAGAAATTTTCTTATAAACACAAGAATCACAATCTAGATAGCCAAGAGAGACAAATGGTTGAGAAGGAATTATGTTGAAAAGTTCAGCCCAGCAACTACATTAATCCAAAAACTTATAGGAAATAGTCGCATAAAATGTGCTGCCTCAAATAAGACATTTTCAAGGTTACTCAAGAAAGGTTGACAATGGCATCATCTAATAGTACAAGAAACACGTCCTTGAGCAAATATAACTTACGGCAGTAATAGGCACTTCAGTAATGTCAAACCACGCAGGGATGGCTGCACCACCTACAGGAAAATATTTCTTGTACCAATAAGCAGTAACATAGCATCATATAGCAATTGCCAACAGCTAAATATAATTGCAGAAAATTTATCATCTTCTTTGCTTTTTAAAGAATTAGTTAACATCCTAATTAGCATCAGGGACTGAAGGATTTCAACCAGATTTCAGTCACTTACCGTAATTACAGGAAGAAGGGGAAAAAAAAAATCTTTATGCTAAAACAAACGAATATAAAGTTTGCAAAAAAGGAATTTGGATTGAACTTCTAATTAAATGAAACTAAAATAGAATAGGAGACAAAAGAAAACTATAGATGTACTACTTGTCGTGAACAAAATCGAATGGGATCGGAATGAAATTAGTGAAACCTCCTAATGCGTCTAGTTTAAGTAAATTGGAATAGTCGGCTCCCAAGTTGCTGCTTAGTTCATTTAAGCTAGGAACAGGAGTAGACCTTTCGAAATGACATTTCCTGCTACAATTTTCAGCATATGAAATTTCAAGATCAAAAACATCATACTTATATATGTTATGCAGTAATTTGATATAGATTACCCAAAAGGCATTTCCTATCCAAACCAAATCAACCAAACAAAGCTGACTGAGACTCAGACCTAATAATGGTGATAGCGGAGCTCGTAATGAAAGATAAATAGATCTCAAATAGATGTAGGCTCAGGAGTACCTTTTGAGAACCGATCCATGAACAAAGAGTGTATGTTGCGTCCGAAGTAAATAAAGTTCAATCTAGGCCTATATGCAAAGAACGAAGAGTAATTGAAGAAAAATTGCAAGAAATACTAACTAACAAGCCGATCAAATATACATGAGAATCCTTTCAAGACAAATACGGGACCTAGAAACACAAGAAGAAATTCAATTAAGAGATCGAAAGAGAACAGAAGTGATTATAACACCATAACTCTAATCATGTACTCAGACACCTCCAAGTAGATATTGAACAAACTGGTTGGGACCACTGCACGGGCGAGTCCACAAAATATAGTGCTTGTACCACAAGCACACTCAAATTCCCAATCTCTGCTCAAATCCATGAGACAAATGATTGAGATGGTGTCTATAGTGATTACTGAGTAGAAACCCTAAATCCTAAAAATTAAGAAAAGAGGATCTACACTGAAGAAACCCTATGGAGTATGGAGACTGTAAGGTGACTGGAACAAATTGGAAGTAGAATTCGACAAACATCCATATGGATTCGGGCTCGAGTTGCTCTTAAAGTAGAAAACAAGGCTATAGAAAACAAGAATGCTCAAGAATAACTGTCTTAACTATGGGAAAACCCCGTAAAGAAATCCTACACGGTCCAATCCGTCTTTCCTAAAATATGTAGTGAATAGTATAGGTCTCAATAGGGATCGGTTCATTATTTCAAAGCACTCTATTCTTGATAAACTTCAGTATAAATTTCATTTTGTCTAAATAAGCCCACAATCTACTAGTCCATCAGAATCACTCATAAATCAATGAAGAAACTCTCTCTAAGTGTTGTAAAACTACACATTAATACCCTAAGTTTCAAGGAAAGAAAGGAAAAGAAGAAAATAGACGGGAGAAAACTGAACTTTGACACCCTAGTGTCGGATTCCAGAATTTGGTAAGAAATTTCGGAAAATAAAACCATGAATACTGGAATCCTAGGTTCAAGTTTCAGAATTTGATATGGAATTCCGGAAATTAAAGCTGCAGGTTTGGGTTCCAGAATTCCAATAGAAAATTTTGAAACATGCAAAAAAAACAGCCTGAGAAAGCTATCTTGGAGTGAAATGCAATGTGGCTTGTTTGAAATGCCTATTTGCATTTGTCTAACCCCCATAAAAAGGTCCAAGGGGAGCCCTAACCTTTTTCTCTCTTCCTCTCTTCCTCCCCCAAGAGAAAACCCATTTTTCATCTTTCTCCTCCCTCTTCCTCTTCTCCTCCTTCGCCATCTTTTTCATCCTCAAGGTCTCCTACTTGAAGAGTGAGCTTTAGGTAGCTTGGATAAAGAGATCTTGATCTCGAGAGCAACATTATTGAAGAGGAGCTCAAGTTAAAGCGAGTGGTAGTAGTATGTTGAATTTTTGGGAGATCTTTGGAGAGCCAAATTATTTTCATGGTTTAGAAACTCTCGAGTGACCAAAATGAGTTTATGAAGGGGTTCCATAGGTGTATTGTTGCTATAGTGAGTTTTGAGGTTTTGTCTTGCAAAGATCCGTCAATGCTTGAGCTCCTACATTAATTTGTAGGGGTTTTTACGGTGATTTGGGTGGGAACTTGTGATTTTAGGGTTCTAGACATGAAACCCTAATTTTCCAAGAAAAATTCAAAATTTAGCATGCCGTTTGGTCGACTCGCGTTTCATTTACCTTTGTGTCATTTTCTATGTGAGCCTTGAGTGATCTGGAGTTGATTCTAATTGAATCAACATTGCGATTTTGCAAAATTGCGAAAATTGCATGTGGTTTTGCTGTCTGCAAACTAGAATTTCAAAAGTCACCAGGGAATTCCGGAACTCAAACCAATAGAGCAATGCGTATACACTATTTTGCAGATTTAAGATGAGTTTCAGAATATGGTTGGGAAATTCCCAAACTTGAAACTTTGGGAACTTCAATAAGGATAGTTTATGGATTCTTTTGGTCGGGAAACGCATCGTAGCTCTGTCTATGTAACGGTCCGACCCGCTAGCAATAATAACTCGTTGGGCCCAAGCCATTGGCCTTAAATGCTTAAACCTAGTTATTATTACTAGGATGCGTGGCCTCTTACATTCCCACTCAGAACCTCTTTTTCATTCAATGTGGGACTATTGGGGTGTTTCAAACTCCCCCCGTTTAAACCATGGCATCCTCGTCAGGTTCAAACCTGATCACACAAACATAAACCAGAATTAGTAGGCGATATGAGATTCTAGAGGTAGCTCTTACGGGTTCAAGAGGTGGCTTCCACCAAACCCGTGGTATAGCACTTTATCCCGCATAGCACTTAGCTCTCACACTTTCGTCTAGTATTCCGTTCTAATAGCAAAAATAATGACCGACACAATAGCAATAATAACTCGTTAGGCTCAAATCACTGGCCCAAAATGCTTAAGTCTGATTATTATTACTATAGTGCATGGCCTCTCATATTCTCAATCAGTACCCCTTTTCTATCCGATGTGAGACCATGGAGAGTTACAGTGTATGACTAGTTTATGCTCTTTTTAGCTCCAAGTGACGTCCGGAGAGCCGAGGGCGTGCCATGATTCCCATGGAAGGGAACCTAAGGTAAGCGCTTCAATCTGAAGAGGATTTTGTGAAACCTCGGTGCATGGTTCTGCATGGTTCTAGTTTCTTGCCCTTCTCCATGCTTCTTTTTACTCCCTAACAATAAGATCATATGATAGATTGATGCTGGAATCCTATTCACTTGAATACATGTATTTCCATTGTTTACATGTTCAAAGTAGACATATAGTAGCATGCTAGTTGAACATTATCATATAGCTATCGTTGTTTTCTTGTATAGCCATATATATATGATGCATGCTAGATATAATTGTTCATACAGCATGATGACATGAGGACTAGCGGTAGTGGTGGAATGTATTGTAATACACTGGATCTTAGCAAATTGCAAGATTCGAGTGTTTGATTTGTGAGTGGAGCCTTTCCACAGTTTTTGGAGGGCCGTTGATAGTGTTCCGACCCCTGGCACGCACCCCGAGGATGTTGGTTTGAAGCTTGGTACCAAAATCCAAAAATAGGATTCATTGGACAGCTCTCGGGCAGCCTGCAGCAGAGCTTGTACCGGAACAAGGCTGGCCTTGTACCGGTACAAGGATTGATGGTTGTACCGGTACAGCCATCGGGCTTGTACCGGTACAGAGCCGCAGACCGCGCGACCCGAGCCTCGGGTTTGCAATTTCGTCGGCCTTGTACCGGTACAAGAGCCCGTGTACCGGTACAAGGAGGCAGATTTCGTGCAGTTTGAACTGCAGGGGGTTTTTCGCTATTGTGGGCTTCTTATAACAGCACCCACGCCCCTTAGGGCTTTTTTTGTGCTGGAACCAGAGGAGGAGAAGGTGAGAGGAGCTCCACCTTGCTCCACTTGGATTTGATCTCCATTTTTGATGGTTTTGGTGGATTAATCCTTTCCTTTTCTCCTTTTATGCTTTTCCACCATGGATGAAGCCTCAAGCTTGGATTTGGAGCTAAGTGGGGGATAGATCTTGGGATTTAAAGGATTTAGAGCTTGATTTGAAGCTTCTAAGAGGTAAGCATTATATTATCTTCCTCTAGATTTGAGTTTTATTGGATTTCTTGAGATGAAACCCTAGAATGAGGTTTTAGGGCTCAAATTGGGTATTTTGAATCTAGGGCTTTTGAAGCTAGATTGAGTGGATTAGAGGCTTCCATTAGGTTGGATTGGATGAGCCCTAGCTTCATTTTAGAGCTTTAGAGGAGATTTTTGCACTAGAGGTGAGTTTTCCTCACCTATGCTTGATTAGCTTAATGTTTGAGCTAGATATTGTTCGGTTGGCTCGTATGACTCATGTTCTTGTACCTCTAGGGTACTAGGAGACTAGAGGACACCCTCGTTGGAGCGCACGAGGAGTTTCGTTGTCATCGGTGGGTTTGGCTTCGTGGAAATGGGGCGAAATGGCCCCTATGCTCTTTCTACTTGTTGTAAAATATTTTTAAATTCATTTTTATGCTAAATGGGATTTATATGAATTTTAGAGCACTTAAAATACATGCCTTGTGTATTATGAGAAATTTCACTATATAGTAGAGCTATATGAGTAGAATACATGCATACGGGAAATGTGCTTATTTTGCAAGTGGAAAATGCATTTCTTATGAGGATTATGACTTGGAATATGTACTTTGGAACATAGTTGCCATGTTTTGACATAGAGAACAAGAGTGTCATAAAGGGGCACTTGAAACTAGTAAACTATGAAACTGCAACATAGAGACATATTGATAGGCCACTACATATCTGCTATATTCCATGTTAGAGACATGATGACATAGGGATAGGCCATTGAGATACTTGACACATTCCATGTTATTAGACATGAGGACTTGGTACTTGCGACAGACCGTTTGACTACTTGCCATTGTGCTCATTCGCACATGCTTGTGAGGGTCGCTCCCTACAAGCCGGCACTCCGGAGATGGCCATCGCGATTCATATTCGCCGTGCGGGATTGGGCGCCGAAGTGGATTGCCGTGGGACAGGCTCATTCCTAGGGTGGGGATGATGACTACCACGGGGCCATTAGGCTCGGCACCGGCCAGACAGCCTACGGGTGGGTCTCAGGGCCATAGACAGCCTTCGGGTGGGTCTCTTCAGAGTTGACTTTGTGTACCCATTATGACATGTGGACAGATGATGCCTTAGTGTACTACTTGGACATTGACTAGAATAGTGAACAACGGAACTTTACTATTTCACACTGTGAACATCATGATTGTTGGAGATTTTTACTTCATGCATAGTTGCTTTCATACTTATGCTATTTATGCTAAGTAGAGATATCATGTCGTAGTAAGTTACACTTTTACTTACCTTTCGCCTTTCTACTTTTATAGTCACTGACATCCTTTCGTAGCTTTGGGCCTTGTGGCGCATTCACTGAAGTCAGTAATTGCCCACTGGGAACTATTTTTAATAGTTCTCACGCCCCTGTTTTATGGTTTACTTTTCAGAGCCTTCGGCACCGGCGGAGGCACGGGATCGCGGCAAGGGTGTCGCGTAGCTAGCTCGCGGAGAGTTCTTTTGCGATAGGTGATTACTCCTCTATTTTATATTTTGTGAGAGAGGGAGAGATTTTGTACCTTGTATAGAGAGACCACCTTGTACTCCTTTTAGCACTTGTTATGGGATTCCTGTTGTATTTATTTTATGTTTTATTTAGTGAATTTACAATTTTATCCTTATTTCTTGTGGTATCATTTAGACATTCTTTATGCTCTGATACTCCTAGATGTCTTTTATTATTGCTTTTATTATTGTTGTTGTTAGACGCCTTATGCGTTTTAGACGCATGGCGGGTCTGGGCACGTGCCGGGCGGGCTTCCGCTGGGTCCCGGGGCGTGACATGTATATTGACCAAAGTGGCCTTCATAATGGATATTGGACTTGATACTTGGTTCCTATACCGCTACCGATGTTTTTGATGATAGAGTATGACGACACGATGCTTTGCTCCTCTATCACCGTCTTGATGGCCTGATCAACCACGTGGTAAAGTCAACTCTTCCGGAAGAATGACCTGAAACTGGCAGGTTAGGGCGCCGCTAGGGACCAAAAGGTTAAGACAATTGAGCAGAAGTAGCCCGTGACTGAAAGGTTAGGGCCTCGCCTGGGGCTGAAAGGTCAGGGCGCAGGTTGGGTCATGGTTTGACAATCCCTTGTATTAATTTGATGCATTTACTTGTATTCCAGCATTTCTTGAGTATGGACTATTACATTTTGGTACAGATTATGATACACGCCTAGATATTGTACGCGCCTAGTTGTAGATTTATCCCCTTCCAGTTCAGTAGGTGCAGCTTGCCCTCGTCGAATTGTTATACCTAATGAAAAACTTTCATTAGTTTTTCACTGCACTATTTTTATAGGAATGTCAAGTGGAGCGAAGAGTGAAGCGACGTGAGAATCAAGTTATGGTAGAGCCTCTCCTCTACAGTTACCATTTTTGTTTTAATTTAAATGAAAATTGTTAACAAATGTATTATTTTGAAAAATAGGAAGTTTACTAAACATTTATATTAATGTTTTCAAGTTTAAAATTCCTAGATATTTTTCTACATAAATGAACTAAATTGACATGTGTTTTTTATCCCAACTTTGTGCACAAGCAGGAAAAAATTTGTCCATGTGGCGGGTTTATTCGCTCACCCAATTTGGCTTCTAAGTTGGGGCATGACATTATGTGTAGACACTTCAGAGAGAGTGGATTCGAGGTCTTTTTTATGTTCTAAGTTTCAATGTTGGCTTACAACACAACGTTGACGATACATTATTTGCAATTAACATTACTAATACAATAAGACTCAATTGACAACAATGGGGATGATGGTGGTCGATAAGCAGTAGCTATGTTCACATTAACAAAGGTGGCGGTGGTGACACTTGCGGCGATTATAGTGGTAAGCACCAATGTTGGCGATGGTAACAAAGGCAGATGATCGTGACTACTTCGATAACATAGAAGCCATCGACGGAGCTGATGGTGATAGTGGTGGCATTTGAAACAATGAAAGTGATAACTATGGTGGCAGCAATCTTCATGACAGTGGCTGATGTTGGTGGTGGTGGAGGCAGAAATGAGGCAAGACTTGTACAAGCAGCAATACTGGTGTTGGAAGGGGATGTGAATGGCGGTGGGGTTGCAAAGTGGTGGCAATAATGGTGGATGTGGTCGTGGCAATGAAGTGGTGGTAACATTAGTGTCGACAAAGGTAGTGAATGCTATAGAGGTTGTCATATAAGATTTTGGGTCTTTTGATTATATATCCCTCATTACTATTCAAAATTTTCACATTTGCCCCTCTACTCCCAAAATACCCCTCTAAACCCTAAATCCCATTGGTAAACCCTTGGGTTAGGCGTATATTTGAAGAAATATTTTGAAATCAACAAGCACATTTTGGTCCACGAACGGTATATTAGATATTTTTGACGTATTGAAGGGTATATAGATATTATCCCTTAGGTTTTTGATGGCTGATCTCATTTCAATTGCACTTTCTTTTGAGACAATTCGGCCAATGTCATCAACATGTCGTAAGCACATATTTTGATGAGAAATTGTTGTGTAATGTATAGACCTTTAACCAAATTGGCGAAGTGCAGATTAAAGTCCTGCTAGACATGATTAAAATGGCTTTTGAGAAGCTTAGGCTGTGTTTGGTGCGAGTTGAAACCCATTCGGATCAAAACACAGTCTGGATTTAGATTTTCAGACTTTCTTGACACCCGGAAGAGGTTTTCGGATGCTCGAAATCATTTCGGACGGCATAACCAAGTACCCGAAAAAAGCGGACGTTCTACTCGAGAATTAGGCTCACAAGAAGGTCAGCCTACATGCACTTGAATAGCCCTGTGGGCGTCCAAAACCCTTTCGGATATCTCCAGAGGGTGTCCGAACCCCTTTTGAAAGCTCTACCCAAGAGCTCGGGTGCAGGAAGGATTAAACATTTGGGCATCCAAATGTTCCTGCCGGCGCCCGAAACACCTTCCAGACGGTTTTTGCGGGCGTTCGAATACCTTCAGGATGCTCAACCCGAGATGACTGGTCGCGCGGCTCATTAAATAAATAGGCAGTCGATCTCCCCTGTTACGGGCGAAATGTGGAACTGCGCAAATTGGGTGAGTGCCCAGGGCAACTCCCAGATGCTGCTACATAGCCTTTGGGCGCCCGAAAGTTCAGGCGAGCGCCCGAAACCCGTCGCAAAGTCTATAGCTCATTTTATTGCAAGTATGAAAGATTGAGGGCCTAAAGTGCAAATGTAGCACTTCTATATAACCCCCTCATCGCATCCAAACCCTACCCTTCTCTCATTTCACTCCCTCTCTCTATTCTTTCTCTCTCTAGAAGGGGGAAATTCTAGTTTTCTCCTTTGATAGATCTTAGAGATCTATCTTCTTTGGGGGATTAGAGGAGATCAAGAGCTCTTGGTAGAAGCTCTAGGAAGAAGAAGGCAACCATCTCAACCCACCTTTCCCTTGCTAGGAGGAGAGGTGAGTTGATATTTTAGGATTTGTTTTTAGAAAGTTTTCCCCAAAAGGGAGATTTTTCGGTTCTAACTTGGTTAGAACTTTTTTTTAGGATTTACTTGGTATTCTACAGAGATCAAAAACCATCTACAAGGAGGATTCAAGCATAGATGGGGAATGTCACCAGAGTAGGTTTGATCTCCCCTTTAACTAAAGTCTCTATCGATCATATGCATATATTATGAGTAAAAAGTAGACAAATAAGTTTAGTTTGCATGTTATGGATCTAGGAGTTGAAGAGGGCTTAAGAGCATTTGACCTAAGAAAATAGGGTTTCTAACCCTTTGCCATGTTAAAAGAAAAGTAAAGTGAAAATGCATGTTATGTTTGAGTAATGTACTCTATGAACTTGAAACATATACGACATAATAGTGATAGTTAATTAGCATGGAACCTAGGGTGTGTGACATGGTAGTATGTGAACTCTAGGCAAAACTTGAGTTAGGGAACAAGAGGATGTGCATATGAACCTTGAGATTAACCCTAGAAAGCATGAGAAGTTAGAGTGCAATTAAGATACAAGTCTTGACCTTCCGGAAGTGTCATATCGAGAGATGTCAATCACCCTCGAATCCCTATACCAAAATGGGAGATGTCGATCATCCTCGACTCCCTACATCGTACTTGGAGATGTCAATCTCCTTCGACTCCAAGTACATACTGATTGGAGAGATGCAGATCGCCTTCGACTCTCCATGAGGTGTTTAGCAAAAAGTGAAATTAAACCAAAATGTTGGTCAGGGATAAAAGATGATTTGAGACATTCAAGTAGGCCAATGACATAATAAATCATGGTGGCATATTGTATATATAATTAAGGCATAGTAGTACTTTCCTTTCGTGCATCACTATTATCGTAGTAGTAAATTCATTTATTATTATTATTCTACTAATATCTCCTTTGGACCGAGTGAGTGTAAAGCACTACTTTCGACAATTGCACCTACTGGGAACTTATTTCAAGTTCTCACCACATTGCTGTTGATATCTTTTCAGAGCCTTCTACTGCCGCTGAATCACAGGATCGCGGCAAGGGCATCGTAAAGATCGTCCACAAGTTGGTCTAGAGAGTGTATCATTTGTATAATCAACAAGACTGTACTTACCAAAAACAAACCACCTCTAGAAAAAATGGTTCAAGGACTGCCACAAATTAATATGGTGAGATTTAAGATTTTGGACTAGTAGAAAACATAGAGAAGCCAATACAAGTTTTCATCAACTCCGCCTTTGTTGAGTTGAGACTAACAATATGATCGAGTTGATGATGGACACTATTTATCACATTGCGAAGAAGAGAGTGAAGCAAGTTGTGCAGATTGTCGAAATCAGGTACATCATCAAAGTTTTGAGTGCTTGGAGTTGCTTCGAGGCGAGTCAAGGATGAGTTTGTAGGCAAGAGAAGTGAAGGAAGTGAAGTGAAGTAACGCAGTCCAAGATCCAATAGGAAGTATTTTTTTTCAAATACTTGATTCTATGTGTCATTATTCAAATTAGAGAATTAGCTATCTTGTTTTCCTTTTGTTGGAATAAATCCCCTAAATCAAGGATTTTGCTTAAATAGTAAATTAGATATTTAAGTAGAAATTGTAGAATTAGATAGTAAATCAAACCCCTAAACTTGGGAGATTTTTCTTGGGATTAAGTTATGGTCTCAATCATCAATTAAGCCCATTGGGCTGTTTGGCATTCAGAGATTTTTCAAAGTGGGCTTATTGAATTTAGAGTTTGTACCGTATCTTAAGCCTATGTAGTTATCAGTTAAACCTCTACGGTCATCTTCTTCTTCCCTTTTTTTCCTTTATTTATCTTCTGGGAAACACTATGTTCTCCATAGACAGTCTCTACTTGGCTATTGAGTATTGATGTGCCAGCTAAACAATGCGGTGTCATAAATTATGGGCCTGTTTGTTTCACCAAAGTTGAAATTCAGGTTGAAGTGGACTTTCCATTGAACTAGAGTTTAGCTAAAAGTAACTTCTCCGTTGTTTGTGTTATGGAAAGTCAAAATTGTATATATTATGTTCCTATTTAGCTAGCATAATTTTAGGCATCTTTCGTTAGAGATCTTTCCTTATTAAATATCTTATTATAGAAGCATTTATGTATATATATCTTTGTAATTCATTATTGAATGAATAAGAAGAATTTGAATTCTCTTCTTCATGGTATCAGAGCTAAACCCTAATTCTAGGGTATAACGATCCAGTGCTGTCCCTCACCAGATCTCATCGGCGTTGCTCATTCTTTTTTTTTCTTTTCTCTACCACTACATACTGCTACAGTCATCGCTACAGTACGGCGCTACAGTACTGCTACAGTATTGGTGCTACAGCTGCAGTCTAAAGTTCGTGCATCTGGTTCTTGTTTTGATCCTTAGGTGACATACCTAGGGTTGTTTTATTTGCCTCGCAGCGAGGTGTAGAGTGCAGCCCTGCGAGCTGCTTTGTGACTTGGTCTCGTTGTCCAAGACGCCATGTCTGAAACTGTGTCTGCTAAAAGTGAGCCAAAATCTGTGATTGCCAATGTAATCCCGGTAATGACCAAAATCACAGAACACAAAATGGCTCCAACTATCTGGAATGGGGCAAGACGGTTCGTGTTTATCTATGAAGCATTGATAAGGATGATCACCTAACTAGCGATCCACCGAACGATGATACAAAGCAAGCTTGGTTGAGGGAAGATGCTCGATTGTTCTTACAACTAAGGAACTCCATTCAAAGTGAGGTAATTAGTCTAATTAATCATTGTGAGTTTGTAAAAGGATTGATGGATTATTTAGATTTTTTATACTCTGGCAAAGGAAACCTCTCCTTTATATATTATGTTTGTAAGGCATTTTACCGATCTGAGAAGCAGGATAGGTCTCTCACAGCCTATTTTATGAACTTTAAACGTGTTTATGAAGAGCTTAATGCTTTGTTACCCTTTAGTCCTGATGTAAAAGTACAGCAGGTTCAACGTGAGCAAATGGCGATTATGAGTTTTCTTGTCTTTCTAGCTCTGAGATTTCCTCTTTGCATGATACTTTCACCCGAGCACTTCATACGGAGACTCCTCAATTTTCTCAATTTACTAATAGTGCGCTTGTGAGTCGCAATGATAATGGACGGCATAATAGTAGAGGGGGCAATAGAGGGATTACTGCCAATAGAAGTAATCACCGTCATGGAGAGACCGCCTCTAATCGAGATTTTGGAGTTGTTTGCTATTACTGTCATGAACCTGGTCATACAAAGCGCACATGTTTGAAACTTCAAAATAAGAACCAACGATCTTAGATGACCAACATGGCAGCCGGGGAGTACACAACCCCATCCTCAGAGAAAACCCCATCCTCAGAGAAAACTGTTTTGGCGTCAGCTGAAGAATTTGCACAGTTCTCCCAAATTCCGAATATCAAGCATCCTTAAAGTCCACCAGTTTTCCTGTCACTGCACTCGCCGAGTCAGGTAAATCCACATCATGCCTTGTGTCTTCCCATTCCAAATGGGTCATTGATTTTGGTGCTACAGACCATATGACAGGTAACTCTAGTCTTTTATCTGCCTTTCGGTCTCATATAACATTTTCTACTATTATTTTAGCTGATGGATCTACCTCTTGTGTCACGGGTTCTGGCATTGCAAACCCAACGTCATCAATTTCTTTGTCATCTGTTTTATGTTTACCCCAGTTTTCTTTCAATTTACTATCTGTTAGTAAACTCACCCGAGCTTTAAATTGTTGTCTCATTTTTTCTCGATCATTGTTTGTTTCAGGATCTTACGACGAAGTAGATTATTGGTAGAGGACATGAGTCTGGGTCTTTATATCCTTGACAACCAGGTGCCGAGGTCTCTTGCTTGCTCCAGTAATTTAACTCCTTTTGAGGTCCATTGTCGGTTGGGACATCCTTCGTTATCCACCTTGAAAAAATTGTTTCCGCAGTTTCAGTCTTTGTCCAGTCTAGAGTGTGAGTCATGTCAGTTTGCTAAGCATCATCATTTACCTTCTGTGTCTAGAGTCAATAAACGGGCATCGTCCCCTTTTGAGTTAGTTCATTCTGATATTTGGGGTCCATGTCCTATTGTTTCCAAATCAGGATTTAAGTATTTCGTTACCTTTGTGGATGATAATTCTCGTGTTACTTGGTTATATTTAATGAAAAATCGTTCATAACTATTCTCAATTTTTTGTGCCTTTTGTGCTGAAATTAAAACACAATTTAATGTTTCTGTGCATATATTGCGAAGTGATAATGCCAAAGAATACTTTTTAGAAAATTTTCACAGTTATATGACACAGAATGGCATCCTTCATCAATCCTCATGTGTTGACACCCAAAATGGAGTTGCTAAAAGAAAAAACCGACATCTCCTTGAGGTAGCTCGTGCCCTTCTTTTTCAAATGAAAGTTCCTAAACACTTTTGGGCTAATGCAGTTTCCACAGCGACGGCGGCGGCGACGGCGGCGACGGCGGCGACCTTGCGGAGCTTGTCGAGGTTGCGGCCAACGAGGACGAGGAAGAGGCGGAAGGCGAAGGCGCGGCCGATACCGTCGGAGGCGCCCGTGATGACAGCCCACGCAGGCACCACGACGGCGACGACGATCGGATCATCGACGACGACGACGACGAAGACGAAGAAGAAGAAGGAGGAGAAAATGAGGAGGAAAATGAGGATATAAAAAAGAAGAGGAAGAAGAAGAAGCAGGAGATGAAGAGGAAGAGGAAGAAGAAGAAGGGCAAAATTGTCAATTCACATTATTAATTAACCATGGTTAACTATTTTAACTGTGGTTAACGAAATTTCTCTAATGGACCCTGACGGCAGGGACATATATAAATACATTAGGACTTTTGAAGGGATAACTTATGAAAGTTGAGCTTTGCAGGGATATATCTGCAATTCACCATGTTTGCAGGGACGTGTATGCAATTAACCCTAGAATTAAATTTATCTAAATGCAACTTAATAGAGGTACCTCCCGCCATGCGCAACATGAAGAGACATTGCTTCAAATATAATTTGTTGGTGAGAGACTTCGTCATGTAGAGAGACTCCAATTTAAGCCAAAGCCTTGCAGCGGTCCTTTCATCCAAGACCTTGCGCAATACCTCATCGGATAAAAATAATTGTATTGCCGTAAGAGCTTTGTCATCAATATCCTCCTTTTGCTCCGGTGTCAACGAATCGGACATCTTTCCTTTTCCCAACAGTGCCTTCTGCAATCCTTGCTGCGTCAATATAGCACGCATCTTGACTTGCCATAATGCGAAACTGTTGGTCCTGTCAAATTTTTGGATCTCAAACTTCGTCGTCATCTTAATTCTCAAAGAGAATAGAAAGACTCTGATACCAGTTGTTAGAACAAAGCGGAAAAGATCTAGTTCGTCGGATGCGAAAATACCAAAAGAGAATCAAGAAAAGAGAAGAAAAATAAAGTACACAATATTTACGCTGTTCGGCCACTGGCCTACATCCACAGACGAAGACGGAGCAAAGACTTTATTAATATCGAAAGGCGAAGTACAAAGAAGATATATCTCTCTCTTAAATTACGATCCCAAAAATAAAGTATTTGTTTGACGCGCATATGCATATCGCATATCCAATTTAGCACGTCCGTACAATGGGATCTAGAGGAGCGGCTCACCCAAAGAAAAAACACATATGGCACCTCTCACCTTGGTTGATTAATTAGTTAGAGCACCCCTGGAGTCCTCTCAGCCGAGTAACAACAACTTGGGCTAATTAATTAGAGCATGGCTTCACAATTAGCACCCGGGCCTCATTAACATAGCCGCATATATATATATATATATATATATATATAATATATATATATATAT
>NW_017893584.1:0-14027 GCF_001540865.1 Ananas comosus
AGTAATTTCTTACGTCGAGCTTAGTTTCTTCTTTCACTTCATTGATGTTTAGTACGATGTTTTAGATTTGCTGCTTATCTTTCTGTAATATGTTTTTACTTTTGTTTTAGGCCTGTACTGAGATAGACTTCTTCATGTTTTCTAGTTTGTTTTTCTCTATTTGCTTTTCTTTTTGGCAATTTTTGACAAAAAGGGGATAGCATATAGACAAAAGGGGAGCATAGATGAAGGGGTGAGAGCTATGTGAACAGGCATTGACTTAAGCAGAGGATGTATGAGTATGCCTGAACTGAAGCAGAGAATAGATGAGTTACAAGAACAAAGGGGAGATGTGAACAGGGGAGAAGGTATAAGATTTAGTGCTAATCAATTTTTGTTGTGAATGAATTCGGTTGCAGCGAATCAAGAATCAAGATCCTAGTTGTGTCTAAGGTCATAGTAGTTTGTTTTAGGAGTTTGATGTAATTTTGAGTTTTCAATTGTATTTGGATACACGCTAGGCGTTCGATGTTTGGTGATGACATGAATTCGTTTTTCTTAAATTTGTAATTTGGAGTTTATGTGTGTTTTTGTCACAAATTGCCAAGGCGGGAGATTTGTTGGTCCTATTGTGTTGGCAAGTTTCGTTGGTTCGAGTCGGAGTCTTTGAAGAAGTTCGGGAGCGGAGATATGAAAGATCGAAAGAATCAGATTTCGAAGAATCGGATAAGGACGCCAAAACACGTAAAACATGATCCGATGCGTAGGTAGCCTTTAAATCTTTTGTTCTATGCGTGATTCATACTTAATTATTAGATCTTAGAATCATCGTTTTCAAGTTGTAATTGATTAGAAAAAGTTTCTAAGAGTTTGGTAAAATCCAAAACAAGTGCATTTTCAGCGAAAATTGCATTGCTGTACTGGTACACGGCTCCTTTCTGTCCAGCGGTACACCATCAACGTGCGCAGAAAGTTTGATGGTTGTTTCCGGTACAAGGCTTTTCCTGTCCAGCGGTACAAGCCATCAACGTTAGCGCAGGAAAGTTTGATGTTGTCCGTTACAAGCTTCATGCTGTACCGGTACAAGCTGTTCCGCGAAACAAGCATTGACAGCTATCGAGGTCTTTACAGGAAGTTCGCAGGAAAAATCTTCCGTCATGAGTGTACCCTGAGGACAACATTCCTTGTTCCGGTACAAGGGTGCTGTTTTTGGAAAGAAACTTATCAATTCGGAATCCAATTGATTCTAAAGTCTATAAATAGCATTGGCTTCTATAACAATTTAAGATCACGAAATATTATTGAGAAAAAAAACCCCCTCAAAAAAAGAGGCGGCCCTCGGATTATCAAAAAAACCTCATTTTCTTACAAAAGCCTCTTTAGTCAAATCGAGAGATTGAATTTGATATATATGTCATTTCGATCTCCGCTTTGCTTGGAGTTCTATTCCTTTGTTTTCTACAACACTCAAAGCGGAAGAGATCACCAATATTCATGATATTCTTCATACGGTTGGCGTCGTGGATTCGCGTATTTACGGCGGTTCGTGGATTCGGATCGTGGGCTTGGATTTCGAGTGGCGTCGTGGATTCGGCGTGATTTGAAGCTTCGTGGATTCGAAGTGGAGGCGTTCTGATGGTCTTTCGGACGTCGAGGCGTGGACAACCCGGAGGGTGTAGCGCGAAGATTCATAGGAGGGAGGTTAAGAGAGGTGATCCGTGGAGTCGGTATCACCTTGTAATCTTTCTCTTAGTGATATTATTTTTTCGCGTGTTGTCCGTGGTTTTTCTCCAAGTTGGAGTTTTCCCAGTAAATCTCGGTGTGCTTTTTATTTTCCGCAATTTTATTTTTTTATTGCATCGAAATTTGTGGTTTTTAGCCGTTACCTTTCACCCCCTCTTAGGTGATAGATACAGATCTAGATAGATCCTTGGGCTACTCCAAAACTTTCAGGTTGCGGGAACATAAAAAGAGATATTGGGTGGTTCGTAACGCAATGTCTAACGTCAGCAAGGTGAAAGCCAGTGAGCCCGCCAGTTTTCGGCGGTGAAAAAGCCTACAAAGTCTATTCAAACCCGTTTTGGAAATGGGAGAGTATAGCGATGGACATCTTATTATCGGTTTTGCCTCTTCTCTTGTCATCACAAGGCAAAACCACCGTCGTGCAATATGGGTGATAGTGGACTCGATTTGACAAAGTCGGCACATTTCTTGCTTGATACTACTATTGTGAGGTCCGGAGATAAGTTTGCTCAAGTTTTATTCTCGACCAAGTTGTTGAGACTTCAGGGGCTTCCGGTATCATTGTATCGGATTGCGAAGACCCCAGATTCATATTCTGACTTTTGCGAGAGCTTGCAAGCAACGCGGATAGGCACACGGCTCGACTTTGAGCACGGTTTCCTCTCAGGAAGGTGATGGACAGTCGGAGCGGGCTATCCAGATCCTTGAGGATTTAGCTTCGACGCATCGGGCACTAGATGTACAAGGCGAGGATGGCCATAGATTTCTCCCACTCTGCGATGGCCGGACCGTTCGGCAATATAATAACATTATCAAAGAGAGTTATAGCGATGGCGCCATTTGAGGCACTATATGGTCGAAAGTGTCGTTCTCCTATTCATTGGAGCGACGTGGGCGAGAGAACGGCTCTTGGCCCGGATGTAGTGCGGGAGACGGAGGAGAAAGTCCGCCTTGACCGTCAACGGTTAGCGACGGCGCAATCTCGGCAAAAGAGCTATGCCGACAAGTGAAGGAAAGACTTAGATTTCGTGGTTGGAGACCGCGTATTTTTTAGAGTATCGCCGATGTGAGGAGTTAAACGATTTGGGGTCCGTGGGAAGCTAAGTCCCCGTTATGTAGGACCATTCGAGATATTGGAGCATGTGGGTGCGGTAGCATACAAGCTCGCACTACTACCGAGACTTGCGGGAGTTCACAATATTTTTCATGTGTCAATTCTCCGAAAGTATATTCAAAACTCGACACATGTATTGGAGTACGAGCCCGTGGAGTTACGTGAGGATATGTCTTATGAGGAGTACCCGGTGTGCATCCTCGATAGAGAAGAAAGAAAGCTGCGGAGTCGCAGAATTCCTTATGTAAAGGTTCAGTGGAGCAACCATGCTGTGCGAGAAGCCACTTGGGAGCTCGAGGAGACCATGCTGAGAGAGTATCCGCATTTTTTCGATTCGACAAGTTAAGGTATGCTTAATTTCGCAGACGAAATTATTTTAAGGGGTGGAGAATGTAATATACCGAAAATTCAGGAAATAAATATCGAATTTTAGTCATATTGACTAAAGTGCGAGGTTGGTACCCTTCGGAAAGTCCGAAGGTGTTCAAATGGGTGAAAGTACGTTGTGGGAGGTTTTCGAGAGCTAAAGAATCAAAAATCTGCAAACTGCAGTTTTTGGGCTCTCGGGGACCGGCCCCTGGTGGGAGAGACCGGTCCCCGAACGCGTGAGAAATGAGAAAGGCTGAAAATCGGCTAAGTCACAGAAAACCAGCTCTCGGGAACCGGTCCCTACGGGAAGAGACCGGTCCCCGAGAGAGAGACCGATTGCATCAAGCTGGAGCTCTGCCAGCTTCGGGGAGAGCTCTCTAGGACCGGTCCCAAGTCGGGGAGACCGGTCCCCGAACACGAAATCTGCCCAGTTCAAGCAGTGTAATAAAGTGAAAGCTGAGGGGTTTATTTGAAAAAATGCAATATATGGGTTATGTTGAGGGGGTTATGAGGTGTTTTCTCTCATTCTCACCCTCTCACACTATCTCCTCTCTTTCTCTCTCTAGAAAAAAAGAAGAAGAAGAAGAAAAGAAAGGAAGGAAAGGAAAAAGAAGAAGAAGGAGAAGCAGTAGAAGGTGAAGAAGAAGCTAAGGAGTAGAGCTACTTCCTCTTCTTCCCCTTTGGAGCAACAAAGGAGAGCTTACAAGGTAAGCTTTCATCTCCTCTCATGGTAGAACTTAAGCTAGTATTTCGATTTCCCTAAGGATGGTTTTCATGAGATCCCTAGAGTATTTGGAGCTATCTTTTGCTTCTTGTTGAGATCAAAACCATGGGTTGAGTGTAGGTGGTGATGCTTAGAGGAAAGCTCCAACCTCTCTCATGGGGAAACCCTAAAATGGGTTTTGATTGAGCTAAGGATGGTTCAAATGGAACCTTTAGATCATTTGAAGCTTGCTTTTGCTTCTCTAAGAGATCAAAACCCTAGTTTTGTTGTGGGATGAGTTAGGGCACCCAAATTTGGGGCTTTTGCTTGTGAGGACTCTGAAATGAAATTGACCCTCTAGAAACCTAATTGGGGGTATTTCCAATGCGTTGGTGCGCTCAGATTGACGTTACGAAAAGCCAATGTAATGATATGAGCAAAATGGCCTAATAGGGCTTCGTTTTGCTGCAGGTAGCAAACTAAGAGACTAAAAATTCCAAGAAAATCACCATAGCATCCTAGTACGCCTACGAGGTGGGTTGTGCTATCCAAACTTGTTGGAATTCCCTCTATGCCTAATGTGTCATTCAATTGAACATATATTTATATTGTTGCATGCATTATAGGGTAGATGTGATGTTATAAATGTGAGTGTTGCATGATGTGAGTACACGTGCTATTTGAAATGTTTGAGAACGTATTCAACCCTATATGTATGCATGAGATATAATGTGAGCACCCAATGAAATGAAAGAACAAAGTGACACAATAAAATATAGATCGAGTGGCATTCGATAATATAAAGTAAAGTGACACTAGAGTTAGTGTGTGTGGCATCAAAGAGAAATGTGACGCAAAGAACAATGATAATGATTAAAGACAAGTAAAGAAAATGAAAGTGGCATAAAGAATGAGTAAAGTTAAAGAATAATGATTGCTAGAGTTAGCAAAATAAAGTGATGTAAATAACACCAGAGTTAGTGTAAAGACAATGATTGAACTATATATCCTTAGAGTTAAGGATCGATCATACTTGCTATGAGTTCCGTGCTCGAGGGCGGTCGCTCCCCCTCGAGTGATGCGCTCCGGAGTTTTGCATCACGGGTTGGAGTCAACCCGAGGACGGTCTTAGCGGGAGGAAGCTGAGGGCCCGCGATGATGGACTTAATATGGGCAAGTTAATGTGGCAAAACCCTCGGGTTAGCCGTGAAATTAAAGAACAAAGAACAAAGCTTAAAGAACAAAGAGTAAAGAACAAAGAACTTGCATACTTGCATGATTTACGTTGAGCATATCTCTTGCTTTATTGTTCAGGCATATTAGCATCATAATTATAGTTTGGTTACTATTCTGCTTATCCTTTCTATTATGCCTGAGTTAGTCCTAGTGGGAAAGTCGGTGATGTTGAGGCCGAACCCACTGGGAACTTTGTTGTAGTTCTCACCCCACTATTTCCACAGAGTCGGGACCGAGCGAGCCGGCGACCGACCGTGGTAAACGTATCGCACCATAGTTAGAGGCCACTAGAGTTGGGTTATTTCATATTTTGTTAGTAGCCGCCCTATTGTCATTTTTTGTACTTGAAGATGTTTAAAGTAAAGAAAAAGAATGTAATGTTTATTTTGGGCAAATGTGATGTAAAAGAAATGATGCAAGTGATGTAATAAAATGTAAAGACTTTATGAATGTACAAGTTGGATGAAATGGATACATGGATGTGATCAAAAGAGAATCATAGTACTTGTGTAGATGTTTAGTTTTCTTTCTTTCACCCATGGCTATTGCTTACCCTCGTGTAAGCCGTTTGTGTATGTTTCCGCTAGTGCTTTTCTCTACTTGAAAATATACAGGTGATGAGCCTTGGGCGGATAGGGGAAACTCTGTCCGTTCGGCGTCTGTTTGACGTGCCCAGGCCGGCCCAAATTGGTATCGGTCCCGGGGTGTGACAATTTATCCGCAGTGAAGCGCGGGATTTTCACTAGTATTACATAATAGGCGACTCACTTGGAAACAAAATAAGGTGGCATGCATAACAGTAGTCCAAAATACCAAACATATATAATATGAGTACATTCATATTAGTAAATACCATAATAAAATAATTAGCACTATACAAATAAGAAGCATATAGTATTTATGAATCTTCTTATTGCCTTTCTCCTTTTGCTTCATCTAGACCAATGCCATTTTGGCAATTAGCTTATCCATGTTCTCTCAAAGTGCCTTCATCGAATTTTCAACATCTGTCAACTTCTTACTGAGAATATAGTTATCTTCAATAATTGTTAATACTTCATTTTTCAATGCTGTTACTTTCTTCTTCAAACGGCTAATTTGTTCGAGGAGTTCGATAATGTATTCCTTTTCTCATTCACATATCTCTGTATCACGCCAACAAAAAAAAATCACAACCGTTTCTTTTGTAATTTATGCAGCCATAAAAACGTGTTTCTGGATTATCAAATATTAGTGATGTTCTCTTAGGAGCCTTTAGTCCACAGAAACAAACAGAATTGTCCACATTGAGTTGGCCAGTGGTACAACCACTAAGGGGCTGTTTGGTTGCATGTATTTCCAACTGCATTGCAGTTGGAAATGCATGCAACTATTAATTTTTTATTTGGTTTGGTGTAGTTAGGCCCAACTGCTACAATTGTATCTGCACGAGAAGGCCCAACTGCAGAGTTGAGCCGGAGTTGGCTCACCCATTAAAAAAATAAACAAAGTGTGATTTTTTTTTTTCATACGCTTCATTTTTTTTTTCCAAAAATACATATTCATGAAATATGATAGGATTTAGTAATGTATGTTAGAGTCAATAAATTTTTTTCATACTCTTCTTATTTTTCAGTCTGCTAGTTTAATAATATCTTAATTTTTATTTTGACCAAATTTATAATATATTTACATTTAAAATTTATTAAATTCATACATAATTTTATAATATATATATTATATATAGATATAAAAATCTTAATTAATAATTAAAATATAATTACGCTATACTCAGAAGAGGTAATCTCACCTTTCTATCTAAAAATTGACAAAATCTACAAATGCAAATCTCAACTACAGACTACCAAATAGAAGAAATGTAACTGCAGCAGTTGCAACTGTATAAAACCAAACAGATTAGATGTAGTTATGACTGCATCATTTACAACTGCATGTACTTCTAACTACACTGCTTTTGTAACTACATCCATCCAAACGGCCCCTATATGAAGATGAAGAGGTAGACATTTTGCTGTAGAAATAGGCCACGAAAAAAAAATAAAATGAGAATGCGACTTAAATAATATAATAAGATAAACAAATTTTTGTTCTCATATAGTGCATTTAGAGAAAATAAATTGGTTGATTTAAAGAGAAGAACTATACGCATGCGCGCGCACACACGTGTAATTAAGGAAGAACAATTATACCTTTTTTGATATTTTTGGACATTATAGGGGAAGATTCTAGCTCCAATAACGGCAGCGATGATGCTACTGAGAGGAGGGGAGAAGATGGGTTAGATGGGTGTAAGGTACCGGATTTTAAATGTAAAAGTGAAAATAAATAAAAATAGTGTGGGATACTATTTTTATTGGACTTATAGACATAAATTATAAGTCTAGAGTGACCCGTGTTGAAATGGAAGCGAAAACAGAAGATTTAGAATTTTCTGTGAGAGACAGGGCAGACGATAAATATCTGTACCGTGCTGCTAAACTGAATGTGAATTGTGTTCTTGGATAACTTGGAGGCCAAGTTTCCTAGATAACTTAGAGGCCAAGTTTCCTATGAAACTTGGAGGCCAAGTTTCCTTATCGACCTTGGTAGGTCCATAAGTTTCTATGATATATCTTGTGATTGGCAATTGTTTGCCTATTATATATAGATTATGGGGACTTGAGCAGTATTTTCTTTTTTCTCGCCTCCATTGGAACCATATATGAGTTAATTATCTTTTCTTTCTGAACATTGGCTCCACAAAGAGGTCGGCATTTGAGGTGCTATTTGGAGAGAAAAGGTTGCTTGGAGGTGGAAGTCTCACTACTTCTCTTTATTACTTTGGTTTAGGAAAGCTTTTGTTTAACGGTGCCTTATAAGCTGTGTTGACGCGGTCGGCTTGTCGACAGGATCGATCCGAAGCGTTAAGCGGCGACTACGGGACGTTTGCAGTTGAGAACCCGCTCGTTGTGACACTACCAAAAGGTGGTGGCGGGTTGTCATCCGTATAAAATCCGGGTTTCCTTTATCCTATATGTTATTTTTTATTATCATTATTATTGATTGAGCATATAGGATATAGTAAAGTATATTTCCATTCCTGATGCTTATTTAGTAGTGTTGTAGCAGTCGTGTTATACCTACCTTGGATCTAAGGAGGCGATTGAGGATTTGGTCTGAGACAATAGAATCTCCTATTATCTATGAACTAAATAGTGGATGAATTTGGATCATAATCCTTAGTAGGAGTCGTCATTGAATGTTGTAGGAGACGGTGACAGTTATGAATGAACATAATAACTTTGTAGAATTATTGATGAGCATTTAACTCGCAGCTGACCTAAACACGGCTGGCATTGAGTGAGTGTAGTAAATGTTCATTGTACTTAGGATAGTTAGAGATCCCGGCATCTTAGTTATGCATTGTGCATTGTGCGCGTAGAGGCACGTTGACCCTTAGTGTCATAGTGGGTATCTCTTTTGTGAGGATTGGATCGATTGACTATCACTAGTCTGTTTTTTGCTTGTCCGGTTGGGGTCGCCTTCCCCGAGGCACGGTGGGAAACTTGCCATGAGGGGGCAGACCGTTGTCCGCGAGCGGGTCTCTGGGTGCGATGGTTTTTCCTACCTATGAGTGAGGTGAGTCGAGGCCCAAGCCGACCTTCGGAGCCGCGGGTGGGAGATAGGTCGAGCCTGGGGAATTGGTCGCAGTCACTGTGCTGGTGGACTCGGATGGAGACCTTTGTTCGAGCACTCTGACATTTGGAGAGTGGCGACAAGGTCTACCTCTGCCTCTTGTTTTGTGATATTTTTCGGCTGACGGCAAGTTTTTGCGTGGAAAGCGATCAATGATAACCGAGCTTCGACACTTCCGCCGTTGACGTGCGTTGATGGCAGTTCTCCGAGGGCTGATATTTACATTTTGGAAGAATGAAAATATTATATATATTCAGATAAAGTAGAATGTTGTTCGATTGGGATAGTTTACGATTATCTCTTATACCTTGTATGCTAATTTGTGGCGTTTGTTTTTGATGTATTGCACTTTGGTTGCCTTAGATCGCGTATTTTCTATGTATGTTATTTAACGCAAACTTCCTGGGCTGGTGAATTGTACGATTGATGGGTGTGGTTGTGCGCGTTTGGGCGGACAGCCGACGAGGATGGTACTGTCCGGTTCGCGGTCCGGTCGAGTGTGCCCGAACGCGTGGCCAATTTTCGGTAGTGGATTCGGGGCCGGGGCGTGACATTTATGGTATCAGAGCCGGATAGGCAAGTAAGAGAGAGTCTTAGGATGACCTAGGGAGACTTAGGTTGCACCCTAAGGTTGATAATGTACTGATTTGAGAGACAACGTAAACTCAATATAGGTCGGCTGTTGAGGAAGAATACGATTGGTTCGGAGTAGTTTAGCTCTCTACGTTGTGCCGGCTAGCGAGATTTAGCATCCGAGCCGGTGTTAAGTTCGAGCTCGAGGAGTTTGTGTTGGGGGCGGCGACACACGACGCTTAAGAGTTGTAGACTATAAATAGTGTATGCCGCTGTATGGCGGGAGTTGGCAGTCAGTTGTTAGTAGTTTGCGACGGAGTATTAACTGGGTTAACGGTCTTAACCAAGTTGTTGCCGCTTTCAGTGTCTATGCCCCAAAGAGCGCCCCGTGACTAGATCCACTCCTGGCGACACTCCCGAGGTGCCGCCGAGCAACTCGGGGGGATCTGCAAGAAGTGCGGATTGCGTGCGCAGGAATCGCTTCGATGGTTCGAAGCCGATGCCTGGCGCCAAGGACCAGATTTGCGAAGGGTCGGGCTACCTCGTTCGGATAGCCGCATGCTCGGGCGTCGGTCTCAATGCCGAATGGTGAGCGTGGCCGCGCTTCTCAGGGTGGTGCTGCTGCCGTTCGTGACAAGGTGGTGGGCACGGGCATCTGGCTGTGCCGTTGCGGCGCAATCCGCCTGGATGGTGGGGCTACCGGTTGCAGGCGACTTTCTAATCCGAAGAGACCTGTCACGCTCATAACGGCACCAAGCGGACGAGGCGACGCCCCCCCCGACAGCGGTAACGAGGATCGACCGGCTTCAGATGGATCCGATGAGGTCAGTCATGGTCTAAGAAGCCTCCGAAGTATCCGCGAGCACGGTCCCAGAGTTGTGGGACTCGGAAGTGCGTCATTTGCGGAGGTAAACATGACCTGAACCATTGCAAGCAAAAAGAGGGAAGATGCTTCACGTGTGGTCAGGCGGGGCACATTAGCCGCCACTGTCCAAGGAGGACCTCGCCTGTCCCGTCTGTTGCATCGTCTTGGGCGATTTCGGGCCATTATGGAGGAGCCCCACCTACTGTTGCTTTAGCTGGACACGCGATGGCACCTCGTCAGCCTGAGGTGGCCCAGTCGACTCCGAGTGACCAGGTGTTTGCCGCTCAAGTCGAGGAACATGCTGCTGTCGAAGATGCCATGGCAAGTATGGTTTAGTTGCAGCAAATGTGTGTTTCTGCATGATGTTAAATTGGTGCATTGCATGCATTTGCATGGTCAGTTGCTACTATTTATGCATTAGTATAGTAGGGACCAGTGGACGGGTAGGTGAGGGTACCCGGGCATGCTTGTGTGAGAGAGTATAGCGTCTGCTGGAGCAGGTAGAAAGCTAGACGTCACTAGCAAATTGCTAGTAGTGGCCTATGGACGAGAAATGAGACTCGTGGTGTAGCTGAAATGGTGAGGCGACTCTCAAGGCAACATGCTCAGTAGATTGCGAGAGTTGAGCACATGGGCCTAGTAGTACCTTAAGGTGAGGTAGGCGGCTGTGCTTGTGCGGCCGGTGTGCATAGGCAAGATTGCCTAATGCTAGATTTCGTGTGGAACGCTATAGAGGCGTAGAGCGCTCGAGTGTAATTACTCGTGGAGTGCGGATTTTATTCAGCCGGAGGAGTGAGATGGCAGTAGCACTGTAGCATTGCTAAGTGTGAAGCAGGCCATGGGTCACTCGTGGGGCTGATGGCTCGCACTAGGTGCTTAGGAGACGATAGTGGTACGTCTGACTCGGTAGAACATGTCGTGTAGGATGATGACGGCGGGTAGTGCTTAGGGACGACCCGTGCCTGGGCCCATTGGGTAGGCACAGTCGGCTGCGAGTGGCAGCGGCCCGGTACCTACGGGTAGGGCAGAGTTTTGGTCAGGATGGTAGTCCGAGCATAGACCCGGGAGCGTGGAATGCCACGTGTGGATTACGAGATCGATGACACACCGAGTGTGCAGTAACCCAACCCGAGGACTTGACGTGGTTTAGGGGTCATAGTTGCTCCTAGTCGGAGTGTGTGCGAATTCCCAAGTGAGAATTTCGCCCAGTAGTGTTGATTGGGTCCACGCTTGCGAGCGAGAGACGCTACGTGTTGAGATAGGTTTGGGCGGCAGATCTACGTATGGTTGGTGACCTTTGGTCCACCCATAGAAAGCCAAGGTGAGCGGTTTGGCCGGTGACTTTGTCGAGGAGTTTGGCTCGGATTCGCGAACAAAGTGTTCATGTGAATTCATTGCAGGAACGAATTGATATCAGCCGCGGCAATGGAAAGAGAAAGTAAAGTGGTCTCTTGGAGACACTTGGATATTGGATTGCCACACGAGATCTGAGAATATGCTCTCTAGAGGATTAACATTGGAGATGTGCCGAAGGGTGCCATCTCGTAGTAAAGCAAATTCAATTGTGATAGTGGCACTTGCGATGGGTCGATGCACCAATGATATTGCTTCTAGGCAATGCCAGTGATCGAATCGAAGTATATTCCCTAGATTCGGTCGCAAGTAGTGTTGGAGCGTGTAGAGTTGTCGAGTGTCGACCTACGCTGCCACCAAGACTTGCGGAACCGTAATGCACTTTTGGTGTTGTGCTTAGCAAATGTGAGTGAATTTCCCGGTATATCCGTTAGGGACCGCACTGGTTGTAGGCCTCGCGTGATGAACACACCCCGAAGGTAGTGTTCTAAATTGTCTGGCACTCGTACTAGTTTAGGAGATTCGAGCTCCTATGGGACAGGAGATCACGATGTTAGTAGTATATCAGGTATCCAAAGTATATGTGATACTGAGTGTACACAGTAAACAAGAAAACGAATGATAGTTGATTTACGGTGAGCAAGTAAACAAATGATAGTTGATCTACGGTGAGCAAGTAATAAGTAGTAAAAGAGATGTAATATCCTAAGTGTTTTGAGCTGGGTTAGGAGTGGTTAGGAGATGTAGGTTATGTACGATGCCATAATAGTTCCCTCCGTATTCCTTTCCGTTATGTATGATTAGGATATTACGTTATTATGTTCTACGTCCTAGCTTTATATGATTCTGTATCCTCCCTCGGGCTAACGAAGCCCTACCTGTGGTGGGTGGAGAACCGCTACGGCACTATCATCTTTTGAGCTGCAACCCCAAGAACATGCGGCGAAATTGAGGAGCCCCGCTTCGCTCGGGAGCTCATGGGCTAAGCCGCTAAAGAGGCGTGGGCGAGCAGCCTAGCTCTTTGGCTGAAGCGGCTGCGCAAGGCCCTGGATCGTTAATCCAAACGCTGGATAATCTAATCTAGTTTTGGGATCTAAATGGTTTTTGGGTTAAGGCACGGGATCCTACCGTTGCCCCTTCTTTAGGCACCACGCTCGAAGTTAACGCTCGAGCTTGGAAGAGGGATCAAGGTAATCCAGGGTAAGTTTGGTATTTTTGGGGTTTTGGGATCTTTGTGGTAATTTCCCAAATCTCGAATGGGGATGTGTTCCAAGGAAGTTCGAACTCCCTCTCCCTCTCTTCTTCTATAGAAGAAGAAGAAGAAGAAGAATCAGAAGAGAAAGAGAAAGAAGAAGAAAGAGAAGAAGAAGAGGAAGGAGAAGAAGAAGAGGAAGAAGAGAAAGAAAAGAAAAGAAAGAATCTCTCTCTCTCTTTTCTCCCATTCTCTCTCTCTCTTTCGTCGACTCTCACTCTCTTTCTCACTCTCTCTCAACCTCTCGTTACTCCCTTTCTCTCCCTAGGGGGTGGAGATTATTTCCGGTAAAACGTCAATCGGGGGAGTTGAAAAGTAGGAAACTTAGTCGGGAGAGACCCGTAAAAGCGTCACTCCCTGGCCAGGGTCGAGCCCTTCTGGCCAGGGGCTTCCGACGGGAAAGCTCGTCTCCCCTAAAGCGCAAGCCCTTGGCCAGGAATGGACTCTCTGGCCAGGGGCCCTCTGGCCAGGAACAGGCTCTCTGGCCAAGGGCTCTCGACGTAGGAGCCCTGAATCGGTTTAAACCGATTCAGAGCGGTCCGGTTGCAAGCCCTTGGCCAGGGACGGGTGGTCCCTGGCCAGAGTAGTCTCTGGAGGCGTTGGTGCGGACTACCTTGGCCAGGGAGGGACGGTCCCTGGCCAGGGGCTCTCGTAAAGACGAGGTCACGTTCAAAACGTGACCACGAGAGCGCCTGGAGAGGAATTACGTGAAATGCGTAATATTTGTGGAAGCCTGAAAAGCTTCGGATGAGTGAGCTGCTTATCAGCTAAGACCAGCTTCAGATTAGGAGCTCAAAGCTCTTAAGTGAAGGAATGTCAAATCGTCGTGCCATGTCTATATATAGCAGACGGGACAGAGAGTGTCTTTTAAGATTTAGAAGACAAAAGCGAAGGTAAAGTTGTGCCCAGTGAGATCTGAATATTAAATACAGATATTCAGGTTATTTTTATCATATGGTGTGATAAAAATAAATAAAAGTGAAAATGTAAATTTTAAGCCATGGAATGTAGGAGGGGAGGAATTTTCCTCAAAGCAGGAGCTTTGAGTTTAGAGTAGAGTTAAGCTCAAAAGCTCGTAGGCTTCCATTGTTACGTGAAAACGTGAGGCCTCACCGGAAAAAGAATAGCCTTGATAGGTTTCCGGGTGATGTCTCCTATACTCTGG
>NW_017893584.1:14052-16739 GCF_001540865.1 Ananas comosus
AGCTAGCTAACGGGCTGAGCTCAATAGTGTAAAACCCTTGGCCCTGTTCTTCACAAGTGGATAGCTCGAACGTTCTCGAGCACGAAGGGGCACTACCATAGCCGCTGTTCTCGCTCCTTCGACCACTCGTCGCCAACGTACCGAATAAACCGCTGGCAACATCTCTAACTGGCTCGCCAAGGTTAGGAGCTCCTCAACCTCCAACACGCCCTCAAGGGGCTACACAAAGGGCGCCTCAATGGCCCATACGGCGGCCTGGCCCTCTAGCTCAAGTACTAACTGAACCATGGGCCGTGGCGCGGCTAAAGATTCCGGGGCATAGCGTACCGCGGCCGGCTCGATTCCCTCAACTCTCTAGTTAACGTCCTAGAAGAGCTGTTCCTTAAGTAATCCGGCTCGCAAAGCGGCACCCCACGGGGCCATACGTAATACTTCGAGAGCCAATCCATGCCCAATATGACATCGAACTCTTTCAGCTTCTTGAGCACCAACAAGTCGATCGGCATAACCCAGTCATTCACTTGCACTGGGCATGCCAAGCATCGCTTCCTAACCATAAAGGATCGCCCGGGGCCCTCGACATGCCAAACATGCTCCCCAGGACAATACTCAATATCATGCGCACGTGCAAATGACCGACTAATAAATGAGTGTGATGCGCCAGTATCAAATAAAGCTCTAGCTCGAACATCTTTAACCAAAATTATACCTGCCACAACATTGCGCTCCTCGGCTGCTGAAGGCTCCTCCATATGAACTGGAGCGGCATACATCCTCCCGCTCGGCGCTGATCGTGCAGGCTCTGGCTGGCGTGGCGCCGCTGCTCGCCCGGTAGATGCTGCAGGAGGGGGCAGAGCATAACGAGCTGGAACTGCCGGGGCCGAGGCCGTCGACATAGCGGGCGAAGCTCCTCCTTGAGGACAATTGCGAATCTGATGCCCCGCTTGCCCGCACTTGAAGCACCTCCCTCGGCGTTGCTCACAAACATCCGGCCGGTGGTCTCCGCCGCAGAAGATACATCGCTCAGCACCACGACCCTTGGCCTGAGAGCGCGGATACTTCGGGGGCCTCCTGGAGCTAGACTGACCACCCGATCCACCGCCCTGCCTTTTCTTGGTTTTGTCCTTGTCGTACAACTCACGGTCCTCACGCTCGCAAGCGTTCCCGTGCTCGAACCATAGGGCGCGATCTAGTGCTGCCGCCAGTGTAGGGAACTTGAAGGCATGCACCAACTTGAACACTCCGGGCCGAAGCCCTCGAACAAAACAATCCGCCCGGTCCTGCTCGGTCGTCGCCACGTCCGGGACACAACTCAGGAGATGGGTGAACTCCCGCTCGTACTCCCGAACCGTGCGATTGCCTTGCTTGAGCTTGCGAAAGTCTTCCCACATCCTTCTCTTATCACTGTCGGGGAAGTACTCGGCGAACATCAGCTTACGGAACTCCGCCCAATCGATCGGGGGAAGCTCCGGGGATCGGTCCTGCTTGACTCTCCTCCACCAAGTCCTGGCCCGCTTCTCGAAGCAATGCGCTGCCAAGTTCACCTTGTCCTTCTCCAAGGTGAAGATGTCCTCAAAAAGAGTCTCCATAGCCGTCAGCCAAGACTCTACCGTCGCTGGATCCACCACCTCTCCGTCGAAAGTAGGCGGACGAAACTTCGTGAACCTCGTGAGCGCCATGTAGCCGCGCTCACGCTCCGCCTCCTCAGCCGCCAATACGGGGGTAGGAGAACTCGAACTAGCCGGAGGAATATCCACCGGTGGGGGTTGCGCCGCCACCGGAACCGAAACGCCACCCACACCCTCGGCCACATCAGGGGCGCGAGCCGAAGGCGCAGGCGGACCGCGGCCTAGATCCGCTGCCGCAGCCGCCGCCGCAGCCTGCTGCTCCAGCAGCTCCTGAATCCTATCGAACCGTCCTGTGAGCGTCGCAACCTGCACTCGCAACTCCTGCACCTCAGTAGGCCCAGCTGGCACTGGCGCCACTGGCGGCACGGCTGGCCCGGGCACCTCGTGAGGTGGTGCCGGAGCGGTCCTACGCACGTAGCGTCTCCTTGGTGCCATAGCTCCTGAAACGCAAACAGTTGGTTAATTACTTAACCCAATATCGTCGTAAACGCGAAACATAACGATTAAACAACATTAATCAGGCGGTAAGCTCGCAAGTGTATTAGTTCTCGACTCTCGGCATCGTGTTGTCGGCCGCAAACACAACACCTTAAGCCAAAAATTAATACCACTTGAATCATCTCTAGCCATAACTAGAGTACAACACCAACTTCAAACCCACTCGATTAGCTTCCGCCGCGTCATAGGTTCACGTCGCACTCACGCACCTATAACCTTAGGGTTAACCAACCTAGAGTCTCCTAGGTCATCCTAGACTCTCTCTTTTGCTTGCTCTTAACTCGCTCTGATACCACCACTGTCACGCCCCACGACCGCACGGCCCGAAAACGGTACCAATTTGGTCCGATTCGAGGGCGGCGGCGCGACCGCCGAACGGACAGAGTCTCCCCTGTCCGCCCTAGGCTCAACAACGAGATTGTGTACAACAAGTCCCCAGGAAAACAACTTGAATTCATACACAATCAAACAACGATAAACGAGAGCACAAACAGTGCTATACAACAACTAGAGCAAGCGATACAAGTAAAATCATACAAGTATACAAAAGAGAGAAACTTA
>NW_017893584.1:17049-19788 GCF_001540865.1 Ananas comosus
AGCTCAAGGCTAACGAGCAGCTGCGAACGTTAGCCGGAGGGCGCCGTGAGCCGCGGGCAAACCCGGGCTAGAGTGTCAACGAGAGGTTCTCGCGCAGCGAAGCGGCAAAGTTCACGATTGCTAGAAGCGGAGCGGCAATGCTACGAGCTCTGGGCTAAAGTGCTAAATACCTACAGCGTAGCCGGAGGGTCCGCCTTTGCTTCGAGGTTTGCAGGCAAAGAAGTTATAGAAACATTGCCGAGCAGCCTAACGGCTTGGCAGAAGCGGTTGCACATTTAAGTAGTTCCGGTGAGGTTGCGGTGGAATGTAATATACCGGATTTTAAATGTAAAAGTGTAAATAAATAAAAATAGTGTGGGATACTATTTTTATTGGACTTATAGACATAAATTATAAGTCTAGAGTGACCCGTGTTGAAATGGAAGCGAAAACAGAAGATTTAGAATTTTCTGTGAGAGACAGGGCAGACGAATAATATCTGTACCGTGCTGCTAAACTGAATGTGAATAGTATTCTTGGATAACTTGGAGGCCAAGTTTCCTAGATAACTTGGAGGCCAAGTTTCCTATGAAACTTGGAGGCTAAGTTTCCTATGACACTTGGAGACCAAGTTTCCTATGAAACTTGGAGGCCAAGTTTACTATATATATATAGGGGACTTGAGCATTTTCTTTCTTTCTCCCTCACACTTACAACCAAAGAGAAATATCTCTCTCTCTCCAACAATTTCTCCACCAAAGAGAGGAATTGGAGGTGCATTTGGAGAAGAAAAAGGTTGCTTGGAGGTGAAGTCTTCATCCTCTTCATTACTTGGTTTGAGGAAAAGCTTATGTTTGAGGTGCCTAAACGCGTGTGAAGCGTCGGTTCGTCGATTCGTCGAGCAGGTGCGACCAAAGAGTAAAGCGGCGACTAGGGAACGTGCAATTGAGAACCTAGCCTCGTGATAGCGGTAAAAGGTGGGGGGAGTCATACCGAAACATCCGGGCTTCCTTTTATGTCTAAGTTTTATTTTGATCATATTCATATATTGATATTGTGCATTATAGGATTACTAGATGATTACATTCCATTTCCTTGCATGTTTCCTATGGTAGTGTAGCATTATGGGCTTGACACTTGAACTTAGGTTGCATGAGGATTGGGTCATGTGACAAGAATCCTATAGTGACAAGAATGATGATGAACTTGGACTTGTGATGATGAAAACAAGCGACATTGAATTAGTATAGTAGAGATACTATAATGTGAACAAGTGGCATGTCAATTTAGTGTATTGAGGTACATATAACATCATGACATAAATGAGTGGCATCAAATCTAGTGTAGTGAAACACTATGGCATTTGAACCTTGGGATAGTAGATTTTTCCTATTGTCATGTTGTAGACATTATGCATTTGGCATATCTAGTCTCACATCCTCCGAGGTGGGCCTTTGAACAGTTCCAATAAGTGAAAGGCCACTCCGAGGTGGGAAAGTGCATTGAAATCCCCGATTGCTCGATAAACCGAGTTGGAGTATCGATTGGGTTGAAGTGAGCTAGTTTCGAGGACGAAACTCTTTTAAGGAGGGGAGAATGTAAGGTACCGAACTTCTAAAAATATGAAGTTACAGTGTACATTTAAATGGTTCCGGTAAGGTTGCGGTGTAATGTAATATACCGGATTTAAATATAAAAATAGAAATAAATAAAAATAGTATGAGATACTATTTTTATTGGATTTAGAGAAGTGAAATATAAGTTGGGAATGACCTGTGCTGAAATCGGAATTAAAACAGAAGATTTAGAATTTTCTGTTGGAAACGGGGCAGATAAATTAGGAGAAAATGCACAGTCTCAGAAAATTATGAAAATTGGCAGAGATGTCAGAAATATTTTTATGAGGCTAGATTTAAGGTTTCATATTTTTCTGACACCCGTAGAGCGAGAAATAAAATCTGATAGCTATCTGATAAAGATTGCAGTTCGGTACAGTTTTCAGTGACCAAACGAGGTCGAAACTGAAATATTAAAATTTCTTTGGACATACGAAGTGAAACCGAACTTGCCTGCCAAATTTGAGCTCAAACGGACATCCGGAAGAGCTCCAACGAAATTTATCAGATTTAATTTCAGCTGCCCGGGATAAATAGTGTTTGAGGGGTGTTAATTATAAGAGAAGCAGCAGCTTCTTCTTCTCTCCTTCGGCGCACCCACACACGCACACAACGCCACACACCGAACACGCAGTGGAGAGAGGAAGAAAGAGAACGCCTCCTTTTCTCGTCTCTAAATCTCTCCAAAAAGAGAGGGTTTTGGTGAGATTGAAGCTCAGGGGTGGGTTTCAATCTTCAGTGGTCTTTCTTCCTCTCCATTGGAAGATGCTTTGAAGTGAAAGCTTTAAAGAGCTTTAATGGCATTATCTCTTTGCTTGGTTTAAAAGCTCTAGAAAACGAATTAAGTACTTTCCTAGATGCTAAGTAGATGATTTATGGCTTAGATCCTAAGTTCAATGTGGATTTACCTAATGAAACCTAGAGGCTCCAAAATGAGGGCTTTAGATGGTAGACTCTAAAGAAAGGTCTAAAAATGCTTTGGAATGGTTTTAGTGGAACCATTTGATGCCTAATAGATGGTTAATGCTGAATCATAGAGGCAAATTTAATGAGTTCTTTGGCATAGTTGTAAACTAGGGCTCAAAAATGTCTAACTTTCAAAACCTATGAGGGTTTGATCTCTAATTAACCCTCTGTTTACCAT
>NW_017893584.1:19813-25969 GCF_001540865.1 Ananas comosus
AAAGAGAGAGATCTCCAAGTGAGAATGCGCTCCAGCGGGTAGTGTGATTCGGGTCGACCACGCTTGCGAGAGAGAGACCTACGGTGTTGAACGGTTTGGCATCAGGCTCTATGTAGAATTGTGACTGTTGGTCCACCTGTGGAAACCAAGGTAACGTTTTGCCGGTAACATTGCCGGGGGTCGCACTCGTCGAGGAGTTTGGCTTGGATTAACGATATGGAGTGCGGTGGAGTTCATTGGCAGGAACGATTGATATCAGGCCGCGGTAAGGAAAGAGAAAGTAAGTGCTCTTGGAGACACTTGAATTGATTGCGCACACGATCTGAGAAGATTCTCTCTGGAGGATTAACATTGGAGATTGCCGAAGGTCCAACTCGTAGTAAATTACAAATCGATTGTGATAGGGCACTTGCGATGTGGTCGTACACCAGATGATATTGCTTACTAGCAATTTGCCAGTATCGAATCGAAGTATAGTTCTTCCTAGATCGGTCGCGAAGATTTGGAGCGGACCGTAGATTTCAGAGTGTGCAACCTCACCGCCAAGATTGCCGGAACCGTAAAGCACTTTGGTGTTGTGCTTAGCAAATGGGAGTGAATTGTCTCATATCCTCTGGGTAGCTGCCTTTCTGGAATAGTTCCCGAATAAGAAAAAGGCACCCGACGTGCAAAAAGTGCATTGTACCTTCAATGCTCGAAAACTCGAATATTGAGAGAATTTGCAAGTTTCGAGGACGAAAACTGCCTTTTAAGAAGGAGGATGTAGATACCGGATTTTTTAAAATGTAAAAGTGAAAATAAATAAAAATAGTTGTGGTACCTATTTTTATTGACTTATAGACTAAATTAAGTCAGAGTGACCCGTGTTGAAAGGAAGCGAAAACAGAAGATTAGAATTTTCTGTGAGAGACAGGCAGGACATAAATATTCTGTACGTGCTGCTAAATCGAATGGGAATTTTTCTGGATAACTTGAGCCAAGTTTCCTAGAAAAACTTGGTAGGCCAAGTTTCCTATGCAAACTGAGCTCAAGTTTCTATGACACTTGAACCAGATTTGCCTATAAACTTGGATGCCAATGTTTCCCTATATATATATATAGGGACTTGAGCATTTCTTTCTTTCTCCCTCACACTTGCAACCCAAAAGAGAAAATATCTCTCTCTCTAACAATTCTCCGACCAAAGAGAGTGATGGAGGTGCATTTGAAGACGAGGAAAAAGTTGCTTGGGAGGTGAATCTTCATCCTCTTCATTACTGGTTTGAGAAAGCTTGTGTTTGAGGGCCTAAACGCCGTTGTGAACGTCGTTCGTTCGAGCCCAGGCGACGCAAGAGAGAAAGCGGCGACTAGGGAACGGTGCAGTTGAAAAGAACCTAAGCCCCTTTGGGTTTGGGGACACTACCAACAGTGGGGTGTCATCCCCGAAACATCCATGGTTTCCTTTTATGCCTAAAGTTATTTTAATTCATCATATATTGATTGAGCATTATACGATTAGAAAGTACTATTTTCCAATTCCTTGCATGCTTGAACTTAGTATTGTAGAAGTATGGACCTAACATTGGACTAGGAGGGCATAGATGGGTCTTAGAGACAAAGAATCCTATAGTGCAAACAGTGATAATTGACATTACGCGCTAGAAGTGGCATTGAACAGGTATGAGACACTTATACATGAACACAATCAACATCGTGAATAATTGAGACTTACTACACTGACTAAACCGAGTGCATTGAGTCTAGTGTAGTGACACTCGACATGTACTTAGGATAGTAGACGATCCGGCATCTAGATGCATGTCTTTGCAGCAGAGGCACGTTAGGCGCGCTTGTAGATAGGGTACCTCTGTGAGGATTGGATCATACTCACAGTCTGTTTTTGCTTGTCGGTGTCGCTCCACCAGAGGCACGAGTCTCCGAATACTTCACACTAGGGCAAGACTATGTGTCCCGCAGACGGTCTCGGTGTGCTAGTGCAGTTTCTGCCTCACCAATAATAGTGAAAGTGAGTCGGGCTGACGCCGCGGGTGCAACCTTCGGGTTGCCATAGATTGGATACTACCCGAGGCATAGTTGCACGACCACTGTGTAGCCTCGATTCATTTTGGATTATTTGAGATTAGTAGCATATGCAAGATACATCGACTAGTATACTCATTTCCAAGCAATGATTGGTAAAGAATATCGAATGGATATACAGGATTTGCATATCATACCTTGAAGTTGACATGAGAACATAGTGAGCATGTTTGTGCATACATCACTATGTGAACTCATTTACTATTTATGGTTATGAACATATGTATCATGATTAGTAGAATATCTTGCTAGTCATGGCATTACCGCTCGAGTAGACATAAGTGTATGATGAGATTGCATTTACTATGTACTTTCTATAACTCATGACATGATTCTCGGCGATGATAGTAGTTGTCTGCATGCATTATCATCGTTGATGGCATGATAGAAGTAGTCGGCAGTTTTACTTTACTATCTATCTATCTCTCTATCTGTGCCAGCTTAGACCCTAGTGGAAAAACCGCGCGCTCGCGGCGCGAACCCACTGGAACATCATAATTTATATATGTTCTCACACCCGGTGTGCTTTTGGGAACAAAAGTAGCAGGTACACCATCAGGGGCGCCCGAGCCGACGCGATAGGACCGCGCAAGGGAACATAGCGCCCTAAAAGTGAGCCTAGTTAGTAGCTTTTCCTTATGCATTAGAGTACCCTCGTGTACTAGTTGATATTTTGGATAGATATCAGAGAGCTACTTGTATTTTGAAGAAAACATGTACTTACATTTTGGAAGATGAAAATATAATATATTCAAATAATGTAAATGTTGAATGATTGTGATAGTTAGACTATCTCTCTTTATACACTTGTATATCACTTGTGGTTCTTGCTCTTAGATGTATTGCACTTGTGTGCATCGTATTTGATCATGTATGTTATTTAAGCAAATTCCTGGGTGCTTAATTGTACATGATCTGGTTGCTTGGCCTTGGGCGGACAGGAGAGGTACTGTCCGTTCGGCGGTCCGTCCGATGTGCCCGAACCGTGCCAATTTGGTAGTGGATTCGGGGCGGGGCGTGACAATGGGTTAGTGGTTGAAAGGGTGAAAGAGTGGGGAAAAGGTGGAGTGCAGGTTCTGGAGGAAAAAGAATGGGTTTTTAATAGGTTCCCGCTATTTTTAAGGGTAGTTTTGATATATCCACTAATAAATTTAGAGAAGCAGACGGAACACTCACGGAACCATGATAGCAGGGGGCCTTGTGCACAATTCCGTAATTATGAGAGGACAAAGTGTAAGTTTTCAAATGTCAGGGGAGAAAGTGAAAAAGCGGGTTATTACATAAAAGTTTTGTATAATTTAGCCTAATAATAATAATAGTCATAGTAATAAAATTATTAGGGATAATTACCTACATACCCCTCAAAACTTTGAAAATATCTCATTTATCCCTGCTTTTTTTATTTCCAATATACCCCTCATTTGCTCCTCCGTTATTCCAAAACACCCCTACAGTTACCACCCGTTAAGTTAATTTAGGTTAAATGTGAGTTAAATATCTACGAGGGTTAAAAAAAAAATCAAAATGCCTCTTTTATCCTTAACTTGAGGGCAAATAAAAAATATTGGTGATGTGGTAGAAGGGTATATTTGGAAGACCAAAAATCAAAATACTTTTTGTGCCCCTAACTTAAGGGCAAATAAAAAAGTCGGTGATGGTAGAAGGGTATATTTGAAAGGACAAAATAATAATTTCATAGAGATAACAGCTATTGTTAACAGTTCATTAACAAAATTTGACTGTAAGGGTATATTTGAAATATGTTGGAACGTAAAAAAGGTATTTTCAATATTAACTTTCTAAAAAGGATAAATCAGAAAGTCGAAAACTTTTCAGAAGGATTTAAGCAATTGCCCCAAATTATTATTATTATATTATATTATATTATAAGATATGTAAATATATCTAAAAGTAATATGTACAAAATAGCCTTGCAATTTTATATTATTTTAAAAGGGCACGTTTGGTTCGCGTTATGATAAATTATTAGGAATAGAAGAATGTCTAAAATTTTCATTCCTATTCATTTTATTACTAGAGATGTGGTATTTGCGTGTTTGTTTTGCACGATCATAATATTTAAGATTACCAACAAAATAGATGATCATGGTGGGGTGCTGTAGGTCGAGAGAAGAGATCCGGAGAGCATCTGGATGGTGTAGAAAGGAGATCGAGAGAGGGTCTTAAATGGGGTTAAGAGAAAAATATACGGGTTGGGAGAAAATTAACGGATTTGTCAGAAAACTTAAAGATCACCTTAAATAATTAATATAAGATATCTATCCTATCTCAAAGAAATAAAACTAGTATTTTGGAAGGAATCTCATTTCCAAATGAATCTATGATTACCCATCGAGTAGATACTTAGTGCATTTACTTAGATACTTAGTGCACACCCTAATTATGTTTAGTAAGCTATGCGGGCATGGGCACGAGAATAGCCCAAATCTTCTAAAAAGATGGAATAATTAATTTCGGGTTATTCTAGAATTACTTTGAATAATTCGGCTTGACCAGAATAGCTATTCCAACTATATATATATAGAGAGAGAGAGAGAGATGAGTTGGAATACTATTAATAGTATTTTGGCTCTTTTACTATCGATTTTTTAGCCGTTAGATCTACACTTTAATCAATTCATCCTTTAGATCATACTATTCAACCAACCACCGACTCAACCTTAGAGAGGCAACTATTAAAATCTAGGGGACCACTATTATTCTAATCCTATAATTTTTAATCCAAGTATTAGAAATTCGGTAGCAAAAAGGCCAAAATACAATTTTATATAGGCTAAATTACAGAAAACCTCCCTGTCAAAACCCGCTTTTTCACTTTCCCCCCCTGTCATTTAAAAGCCTACACTTTGTCCCCTTGTAAAATGAAAAATGTGCACAGGGGGGTACGGTGTGACAAAATGACCATTTTGCCCTTCGCCATTTTCGTCTTCTCCCTCTCCTCCTCATCTGCGGACTCGACAGGGAAGAGGGCAACGCGCAAATGGCCTCCGGGATTGCGCCCGTGTGGCGGTTGTGCACGACGTCGAGCTGCTGGAGGTTGATGGCGCCGGAGAGGGAGGACGGGACTGCGCCCGTGTGCGAGGACGACGATGGAAGCCGGGGAGTTGCCGAGGTTGGCGGGGATGGGGCGGCGGAGGCGGTTGGAGTTGAGGAAGATGGCGTTGAGGGGGCGGTCGAAGAGGAGGTTGAGCTCGTGGAGGAGGGCGAGGCCGACGAGGGCGCTGTCTCGGAAGCCGTCGAAGCAACAGGAAAGGGGCGGAGGGGTATTTTTGGCATAAAAAAAATTTATAACGGAACCCTAACGGTAGGGGGTGAAGTGCACATTTTTCATTTTACAAGGGGGGAAAGTGTAGGCTTTTAAATAATAAGGGGGGAAAGTGAAAAAGCGGGTTTTGACAGGGGGGTTTTATGTAATTTAGCCTTTTATATATATATATATAGAGCTAGGCTGGTATACTATCGGTAGCACGGAGGCCTACGTGCTACCAAGTTGTTTTCAATGATGCGGCTTCCAAATTGACAATTGGCTCCGTTAGACTTGATCTACACTATTAAAAGTATTTGGAAACTAAATTTCATAATTTTTCGACATTATTTGGTTAGTGATCAAAAGGTCTCAAAATTGACAATTTTAATGGTAGATGTGATGCGTTTGTGAATTTAACGGTGTAAAACACTCCAAATCTGATGAAATTTTTATAGAAAATTCTTTTCACTATTTAGAGTAAGATCAATACCTCTGATCTTAAATTCAAGTCTTTTATCATCATTTTTTATGAGATTTTTATTTCTAGCCGTTCATTTTTAGACTACTCGTTTGATTGGTAAATGATGTCGAAAAGTTATAAAATTTAGTTTCCAAATACTTTTAATAGTGTAGATCGAGTTTAATGGAGCCGATCGTCGATTTGAAAGTCACATCATCGAAAACAACTTGGTAGCATGGAGCCCTCCGTGCTACCGATAGTATAGTAGCCTAGCTCTCTCTCTCTCTCTCTCTCTCTCTCTCTCTCTCTCTCTCTCTCTCTCTATATATATATATATATATATATATCT
>NW_017893584.1:25981-43042 GCF_001540865.1 Ananas comosus
AGAGAGAGAGAGAGAGAGCTAGGTTGGTATACTATCGGTAGCACGGAAGCCTCCGTGCTACCAAGTTGTTTTCAATGTTGGGGCTTCCAAATTGACGATCGGCTCCGTTAGACTTGACCTACACTATTAAAAATATTTAGAAACTAAATTTCATAATTTTTCGATACCATTTACCTATCAAGCAAGTAGTCTAAAATTGAACGGCTGAAAATAAAAATCTCATAAAAAATAATGATAAAAGATTTAAATTTAAGATCAGATATACTGATCTTACTCTAAATAGTGAAAAGAATTTTCTATAAAATTTTCATCGGATTTGAATTGTTTTATACTGTTAAACTCTCAAACACACCACATCGGCCATTAAAATTGTCAATTTTGAGATCTTTTGATCACTAGTCAAATGATGTCGAAAAAATCTGAAATTTAGTTTCCAAATACTTTCAATAGTGTAGATCAAGTCTAACGAAGCCGATTGTCGATTTGGAAGCCGCATCATCAAAAACAACTTGGTAGCACGGAGCTCTCCGTGCTACCTATAGTATAGTAGCCGGACTCTATATATATATAGTTTTTAGCGAAATAACAAAAATAACTTTCCTCATCCTCAGTTTATTTCGAAATCAAACGTGCCTTAAAGGTTGTAATGGACATTTTAATTTGAGTGGTTGCTATGGCTTCTAATTTAAATGATAAAGTAACTTGAGCCCCACATGTCAAGCTCGGAATCATGTTAACTTTTTAAAAGTATATGAGACTTAACAATAATAATGATATGCTTAGCCAACTGTTTAAAGTCATTAGTCTATATAAGTGGAGAGAAATTATTGCTTCCACCATGTGCGCGCATTTGTATATCTCAACCATCTCTATCTCAGTTAGTCATAACTACAGCCTAAGGCTCATATAGGTATGAGAATAAGACATATTTAATGAAACTCATTTAATATAAAAGTTTATTCTATTAACAATTTATACTCATTAGTATTTATATATTAACTCTTACTTTCTTATTAATTTATTATTCAATGCGGAACTACTCATATGTGAATTCCAAGCAGCGCTATTGCATTATTAAGAGTATTGCAGTCCTCATGCTCCTAAGTTTCTAATGATGGATGGTTACGGTAACAGAGAGAAGAGAAGAGAAATTAGAAATATCAATATTCAAAGAGAAGAAAAATTGAGAAACCTAATTTCTCTCCAATTTTTCTTCTCTCTCTTACCCTAACCATCCATCAAATTTGATGAATGATTCAAAACTTGGGACACTACAACTCACAAACTCAATCCCTGGCGGGCCCTAAGCTGCCTCCCGACGGGACCGTCTGCTGGACAGATACTTTAGTCCATGGGCAAATACTTTAGCCCATCATGTGACAATCTCCGGAGTGCACTGCTTGGGTGGAGCGACCACCACCAAGCTCAAAACAGACTATATGAGTATGATCTGATCCTCCTTTAGAGGATTCAACAATAGACAATGTCACACTTTAACTCTACTAGCTCTTTATGCTAGCTGCAATTACATTCCTCGATGCTAACCAAATCTCTAGTTAGAATGTCACCAAGTTCACTATTGTTATAGTCCATACATTCATAGGGTTCTATGTTCACATTCTAAGGTTCACAATTCTCACTATTGATAGGAATTCACACTTTCATTTGCACAATGCCAAAAAACCCTATAATGCATGACTATAAATATAAATATGCTCAATGAATTATCATAGACATAAAAGGTGATTCAAAGACTTCGGATAGCACCACCCACCTGTAGTGGTGTCAATCAACTAAGATCAATGTCTCGAAATGCGTCGACGACTAGCTCTCACGACTCAGTGCAAATAGAACTAGAACGGTCTCTACCGTAATTAGCGCGTCGTCGACCTGTCGGAATGTTAATTTAGACTTTTGGGCAAGCTTTCCTCTCATTCAAACAAGTATAAAAGAGATTAAACTTGAGTCATTTCTCATATCTTACAAGTTAGCATTTCCATGCCAAATATCTATGTATATGTATTCATTATCATTTATATATACAAATCAGTTCAATGCTGATTTCAGCATCAAGCTGAAATCTAGTCTCATGCTGAGTTTTCAGCAATTATTATAAATACAGGACCATTAGTTCTCAGCTAAGGTAAGTAATTTACCTTAATTCTCAAGCTCTACTAGCTGACTTTCACCTCGACAACTTCAATCAGCTTGCATTTCAAGTCTGAAATTTCAGCAACAAGAACCCTTTTATAAGTCATCTCTAAAGCAATTAATTGGACTATAACTAACCATAGAACCCACTTTATCTTAATTCAATAGTCCAGCTGACTATTCTCAGCTCAAGGTTCCAAATTCCTGCTCAATAACTCCAACCACAGGAGTTTCCTCTAATTCTGCTCCCACATCTCATCAAGACTTAAGTCCTGGCAGCAAGAAGGTCTTCATTAACCTTGCTTTTAAGGTAAGTAATTAAATTGTAGTCAACGACTAAGTTAAACTTACCTTAATTAGGTAGTCATTTAGGATGTCCTCAGCTGAAGCTTACTACCTAATAGCTCTCATGATTTCAGTCCCAAATCTGAATTTCAGCAATCAAACTCTTAGTTTGATCCATTCTAAAGCAACTACTTTAACTATAACTCAATATAGAATGAACTTACTTAATTTGATGCTGGATAAACTTGCTTACTGCATCAAATAGCCCATTCCTCTTCAATTCGGCAACTCCAACTAATAGGAAATTCCTTCACAGCAGGAATTTTAGCATCTTACCTTCTTTTTCTCAGCTTTACTTAGTTCCCTGCACACATATATACAAATACTAATTTAACTCATGTAGAGGTATTGCTGCTATGCAATTCTATTAAGCCTAGCACAGGAGCAATTACTCACTTTAATTTCCAAACTTCCCTAATCAAGGCATCAACATAGCAACCACAATCAGCATGGAATCTTGAATTCCATACACATCAAGCTCCCAAGCTGTACCAAGCTGGGTCTTCACTGGGCACCCTACGAGCATCAGGTCAGCCCCAAACTCCAAACTCTCTCAGCTGAAATCCCTTGCTTAGATGGTGATCCAAATTATAGAGCAACTCCAATCAGCAAGGGTTCTTTACTTGGATCAAAGCTTCTCCTCAGTCCACCACCAGCTGCCAACCTTTCTTCCTCAACCCCCCTTTTTTTTTCCGTAGCTTAGAGAGAATGAGAGGAAATAGATGATAAGGAGAGAAGGGAAATGAACTCTCTGCCCCTGGACATGTGTATTCCACTAAGGGTGAAGGGATAAGGGTGAAAATTTGCACTTTAGCCCTTTAATTTACTGAAATTGCCTTGTTGGCAATTGCTGCCCGCAATTGCTGTACCGGTACAAGAATCTGTACCGGTACAGGACAGCAGCAGCAGCAGCTCACAGCAGCAGCATCAGCAGCTGCTCTCTACTCCTTTTTCTCACATTTAATTCCCTCCAATTTCATTCCAACACTTCTAAAATCATCCAAAGAAGCTTTTCAAGCTACCAAATTAATTTGATAACATCTAATTCTCAGATTTGCATCAATTTGATCATTTTAGATCAAATTAACTAGAATTTCAGCACTCAAGTAACAATGGAAATTGGAGTTCTTTATCACTTCAATTCCATTCGAGCCTACTCATACACTTCCAAATCTTGTCAATTGATGTCCTCAAGCTACTAATTAAGTTTAGAAACCTTTAATTTCCATTTTAGCATTATTGTGGTCACTTTGATCACAATTAGCTCGAGACCAATTTTCAATGCATTACAATCTCCCCTCCTTAAATAGTTTCGTCCTCGAAACTTAAATTCATACCTCAATTCTCCTGGTTGAATAGGTGAGGATAGGATTCACGCATAGCTTCTTCCAATTCCTAAGTGGCCTCTCGTCCTGAGTGATTGCTCCATTGTACTTTCACATAGGGGATAGTGCGATTTCGCAGCTCTCGCACTTCTCGATTAAGGATACATACTGGATACTCTTCATAACTCATATCCTCTTGCAATTCCACTGGTTCAAATTCCAGAACATGCCCTGAATGATGCACATATTTTCGAAGGTTCGAAATATAAAACACATTATGTATTCCCTCGAACTTCGGCGGTAGAGCCAATCGATAGGCTACTGCTCCAACTCGCTCTAGGATCTCGTAAGGTCCAATGTATCGAGGACTAAGCTTTCCTCGAACACCAAATCTCTTTATCCCACGCATTGGCGACACTTTCAAGAACACCTTATCGCCAACCGCAAACTCCAAGTTCTTTCGGCGCTTATTTGCATAACTCTGTTGTCGTGACTGAGCCGTCAGCAATCTTTGGCGGACTAGGCGTACCTTTTCCTCCGCCTCCTAGAGTACATCAGGACCAAGAACCATTCTTTCTCCTACTTCACTCTAATGGATAGGGGATCGACACTTTCTCCCGTAGAGGGCTTCAAACGGTGCCATTGCGATGCTTTCCTGATAACTATTATCATATGCAAACTCAGCCATCGTTAAGTAATCATGCCAACTCCCTCTGAAGTCAAGTACACATGCCCGTAGCATATCCTCCAAAATCTGAATCGTCCTCTCAGACTGTCCATCGGTCTGAGGATGAAAAGCTGTACTAAAATCAAGACGTGTGCCAAGAGCATCTTGTAAACTCTTCCAAAAATGAGATGTAAACCGCGGATCTCGATCAGATACAATCGATGTCGGGACTCCATGTAATCTCACGATCTCGTCGAGGTATATCTGTGCTAACTTGCCCCCTGAGCAAGTAGCATGAATCGGCAAGAAATGCGCCGATTTTGTCAATCGATCAACAATCACCCAAATGGTATCATGTCCAGCCTGTGATCGGGGTAATCCAACTATAAAGTCCATCGCAATGTTCTCCCACTTCCGGACAAGAATAGGTAAGCTTTGCAACTTTCCTGCAGGAAATCGTCGCTCAGCCTTCACTTGCTGACATGTCAAACACTGCGCCACAAACTGTCCAACATCCTTCTTCATCCCAGGCCACCAATAATGCACTTTAAGATCTTTATACATCTTAGTGCCACCTGGATGCACACTATAAGGTGACTGATGAGCCTCCTGTAATATAGCTCGCTGAATCTCCTCATCTTTAGGCACGCATAATCGGTTGCGAAACCGAAGTGCTTTGTCAGACCCCACGGTAAAATCATCACCACGCCCGCTCTCAACTTCACAACGCACCTTTTGAAGATACGGATCTAAAGATTGCCGATCTTTGATCCGTTCCAACAAGGTCGGTTGAACAACTAGAGCGGCAAGAGTAGCTGGTACATTTGGAGTTACTACTTCAAGATCAAACCGCCGCATTTCATTCTGCAACGACGGTTGATGGGTGATCATCATAGCCAAGTTCTCCACTGACTTCCTACTCAATGCATCCGCAACCACATTCGCCTTTCCTGGGTGGTATAGAATATTAACATCATAATCTTTCAACAATTCTAACCACCGGCGTTGTCGCATATTCAGCTCTTTCTGGGTGAATAAATATTTCAGGCTCTTGTGATCAGTATAGATCTCGCAATGCTCGCCATAAAGATAGTGTCTCCACAACTTCAGTGCGAAGATCACCGCCGCCAATTCCAGATCATGAATAGGATAATTCCTTTCATAGTTCTTCAGCTGGCGAGACGCATAAGCAATCACTCGACCACCCTGCATAAGTACACACCCAAGTCCACTGTAGGAAACGTCACTATAAACCACAAAACTCTCCCCCGAAATCGGCAAGGCAAGAATAGGAGTCGTAGTCAACCTTTCTTTCAACTCCCGAAAGCTACAATCACATTCTTCGCTCCACATATATTTAGTTCCTTTATGTGTAAGGCACATTAGTGGAGTAGTAATCTTTGCAAATCTCTCCACGAACCGCCTGTAATACCCTGCTAATCCAAGAAAACTGCGGATCTCAGCAACAGTCGTCGGGCGAGGCCAATCTTTAATTGCCTCCACTTTCTTTGGGTCAACAGCTACACCACCCTCAGAAATCACATGCCCCAAAAATGCTACCTCTCGCGGCCAGAAATCATATTTCTTCAATTTAGCATACAACTGCTTCACCCGCAAAATCTGCATCACCGTTCTTAAGTGTTCTTCGTGCTCCTCATTACTTCGAGAAAAGATCAGAATATCATCTATAAATACCACTACACACTGATCCAACAGCGGCTTAAAGATTCTATTCATTAGATCCATAAATGCTGCAGGGGCATTGGTCAGCCTAAACGGCATCACTGTAAACTCATAGTGACCATAACGAGTGCGGAGCGCTGTCTTATGCACATCTTCTGGTTTGATCTTCAGTTGGTGGTAACCCGATTGAAGATCAATCTTCGAATACACCCGTGATCCTTGCAATTGATCAAATAAGTCATCAATTCGCGGCAATGGATATTTATTCTTAATCGTGATCTTGTTCAGTTCACGGTAATCGACACAAAGTCGAAGCGTTCTGTCTTTCTTCTGTACAAACAGAACTGGGGCTCCCCACGGTGATACACTAGGCTTCACAAAGCCTTTATCGATCAAATCCTGCAACTGAGCTTTCAGCTCTCTCAACTCAACTGGTGCCATTCTGTACGGAGCCTTCGAAATTGGCGTCGTCCCGGGAACCAAGTCAATAACGAACTCAATTTTCCGATCCGGTGGCAATCCCGGTAACTCCGCAGGAAACACATCAGGAAACTCTCGAACCACTGGAATATCACTCAGTGCTGGAAGTTCTTTTTGAGTCTCCACTACAGTCGCCAAATAAGCCGCACATCCACTACTAATTAACTTTCTTGCCCTCGTCGACGATACAGTCAGTGCGAAGAGCGAACTCTTGCATGCTCGATATACAACTTCCTTCTGCCCGGGTTCACGAAAAGTAATAATTTTACTTTCGCAATCAATCGTGGCATAGTACTTTGTAAGCCAATCCATCCCAAGGATCACATCAAAACCTTTCATGCGGCTTAACACTAGCAGATCTGCTGGCATGATCCAATCACCAATCTGTACTGGACATGCCGCACACACTTCATGGACACTAAATGTGTGCTCAGGGGCATACACCCACCAGGCATCCGCACTATCCGAAATCTCAATATCATGCGTCTTAGCAAATGAGCTACTGATGAATGAATGCGATGCACCTGTGTCAAATAATGCACGAGATCTAGTGCCATAAAGTAAAACAATACCCGCCACGACGTCCTCAACTACGGCCGGCTCCTCTGCCTGGGCTGCAAATACACGACCACTCGGTGCAGATCGAGGTGTGTCCATACGGGTACTCGACGCAGGTCGGGGTGGCTCATACTGGCGCGGCACAAAAGTACGCCCAGCTGACATAGCGGGTGGGAGACCCGTACGCTGTCTCGAAGGTGACTGAACAGAAGCTGTCGACGGTGCAGATGATGCTCCCCTCGGGCAATCACGAATCATATGTCCCGGCTGCCCACACTTGTAACACTTGCCCTCACGTTGTGAACAAGCCGACGGTCGATGATTCCCGCCACAAATCACACACCTCGGGGGTCCCTGAGACCTCGACTGGGAACGTGGGTACCGAGGGGGCCGCTTAGAGCTCGACTGACCCCCGGCACCACTAGTAGTACTTTTCTTTCCTTTTTCTCTTTCTCGTTCTCTTTCAAACGATTCGCGTTCATCACGCGCAATCGCATTCCCGCGCTCAACCCAAAGAGTCAATCCAGGACCTCCTCAAATGTCTTTAACTTCAGAGCTTTGACCGTCCTGAATATATCAGGTCGCAACCCCCGCTCAAAGTACTCTGCTCGATCTCGATCCGTATGAACCATACCAGGCACACAGTTCACCAAATGAGTAAATTCCCGTTCGTACTCCCGTACCGAACGATTTTCCTGTCTCAACTTGCGAAAGTCTTCCTTCATTTTCCTTTTATCGCTGTCGGGAAAGTACTCCATAAATAACATCTCACGAAACTCCTCCCAAGTGAGCGGTGGTAGGTTTGATGCCCGCTTTTTCTTGGCCTTTTGCCACCAGATCTGAGCATCTTTCTCAAAGCAGTGTGCCGCCAAAGGGACCTTATCCCTTTCCAAAGTATAAATGTCCTCGAATAATGCCTCCATCGCTGTAAGCCATGTCTCCAATACCCAAGGATCAACTTCTTTTCCATCAAACATAGGCGGATTAAACCGCATAAATGCCTCTAATACCTTCACAAATCGCGCACGCTCAGCCTCTAACGCGGTCACATCAGAATCAGAGGGCCCAGAAACCACTGGAGGAACAGTCGGCGGAACAGGAGGCACGATCGTCGGCGCCTCAGATATAGGTACATCCTGACTCCCAGGTGCTGCTGTCGTCGCCTGTCGCGACATTAGATCCTGTAGACTCTTTATATGCTCCTCCCGTCTCTTCATAGCCCCGACTAACGCGCTCACCTGAGCACGCAACTCCTGAACATCATCAGACCCAGACTGCTCTGGCACCTCAGAAGGTGATGCCGGAGTGGATCTCGTCGCACGTCGCGGTAGCATTTCTCCTGAAACGAACCATTCACATTAGTAAAACAAAACCAATCAGGCGAAAGCAATCAAGAGTATTTATACTCAACCTTTGGCTTTATGTTGTTGGCCACCCAACATAACTCTTTTAATTGTGTATAAATAACACTTGGATCAGCCCCTAATTAATATTAGAGACTTACTAACAACTAACCCAATTCATTTGGCTTTCGCTATCATTAAATTCACGCCACTCACGTTCCTGGTTCCTAGGTTTCCAATCCTAAGTCCCTTAGGTCATCCTAGACTTTTACTATCATGTCCCCTAGGTCATCCTAGACTTTTACTATCACTTGCTCTGATACCACTTTATCTGTCACGTCCCGCCATCGCCAATTTGGTCGATTCGGGCCCGTACACAGACGCCGAACGGACAGAACCTCCTCTGTCCGCCCAAGGCTTAACAACAACGAGTACATGTATAAAGAAATAAACAATTCCCAAGATAACATTTCAATATACATGGCTTGCACGATGGCAAGCAATAATCATAAGTGATAGTAAGCTAGCTATACTGAAAATTCACTGTAATTTAAAACTTTGAACTGAACTGTATGAAACTAAATAACTGAAACATTTAGTTATTTACATTCTCTTAAATACATTCATTTTCATGTCTCTATACATCAAAATAGATGATACATGATCTCAAAATGGTAAACAACTATACTCTGGTGTCAGCTAGTTAAACTGATGGGCTCTTGTCGCGATCCTCGGCCACACCGCTCGCACTGGAACCTGTATGGTTAGTGGTGTGAGAACTACAAATAAGTTTCCAGTGGGTTCAGCCGCCGACCTAGCCGACTCACCCACTAGGTCTATTCAGGCATATGTAGGCAAAAGAAATAAACAGATAGTAACCAACTATAATATGTAACTACTACAATGCCTGTACAAAGCTGAAAGAAGCAATATATGAAAATTGTAAATATGCATGCATATTGTAATATACCACTGCCCAATCAATCTAGCTAACCATTTGGTTAACTACAACTCACAAACTCAATCCCTAGCGGGCCCTAAGCTGCCTCCCGACGGGACCGTCTGCTGGACAGATACTTTAGTCCATGGGCAAATACTTTAGCCCATCATGTGACAACCTCCGGAGTGCACTGCTTGGGTGGAGCGACCACCACCAAGCTCAAAACAGACTATGTGAGTATGATCTGATCCTCCTTTAGAGGATTCAACAATAGACAATGTCACACTTTAACTCTACTAGCTCTTTATGCTAGTTGCAATTACATTCCTCGATGCTAACCAAATCTCTAGTTAGAATGTCACCAAGTTCACTATTGTTATAGTCTATATATTCATAGGGTTCTATGTTCACATTCAAAGGTTCACAATTCTCACTATTGATAGGAATTCACACTTTCATTTGCACAATGCCAAAATACCCTATAATGCATGACTATAAATATAAATATGCTCAATGAATTATCATAAACATAAAAGGTGATTCAAAGACTTCGGATAGCACCACCCACCTGTAGTGGTGTCAATCAACTAAGATCAATGTCTCGAAATGCGTCGACGACTAGCTCTCGCGACTCAGTGCAAATAGAACTAGAACGGTCTCTACCGTAATTAGCGCGTCGTCGACATGTCGGAATGTTAATTTAGACTTTTGGGCAAGCTTACCTCTCATTCAAACAAGTATAAAAGAGATTAAACTTGAGTCATTTCTCATATCTTACAAGTTAGCATTTCCATGCCAAGTATCTATGTATATGTATTCATTATCATTTATATATACAAATCAGTCCAATGCTGATTTCAGCATCAAGCTGAAATCTAGTCACATGCTGAGTTTTCAGCAATTATTATAAATACAGGACCATTAGTTCTCAGCTAAGGTAAGTAATTTACCTTAATTCTCAAGCTCTACTAGCTGACTTTCACCTCGACAACTTCAATCAGCTTGCATTTCAAGTCTGAAATTTCAGCAACAAGAACCCTTTTATAAGTCATCTCTAAAGCAATTAATTGGACTATAACTAACCATAGAACCCACTTTATCTTAATTCAATAGTCCAGCTGACTATTCTCAGCTCAAGGTTCCAAATTCCTGCTCAATAACTCCAACCGCAGGAGTTTCCTCTAATTCTGCTCCCACATCTCATCAAGACTTAAAGTCCTAGCAGCAAGAAGGTCTTCATTAACCTTGCTTTTAAGGTAAGTAATTAAATTGTAGTCAACGACTAAGTTAAACTTACCTTAATTAGGTAGTCATTTAGGATGTCCTCAGCTAAAGCTTACTACCTAATAGCTCTCATGATTTCAGTCCCAAATCTGAATTTCAGCAATCAAACTCTTAATTTGATCCATTCTAAAGCAACTACTTTAACTATAACTCAATATAGAATGAACTTACTTAATTTGATGCTGGATAAACTTGCTTACTGCATCAAATAGCCCATTCCTCTTCAATTCGGCAGCTCCAACTAATAGGAAATTCCTTCACAGCAGGAATTTCAGCATCTTACCTTCTTTTTCTCAGCTTTACTTAGTTCCCTGCACACATATATACAATACTACAATACTAATTTAACTCACGTAGAGGTATTACTGCTATGCGATTCTATTAAGCCTAGCACAGGAGCAATTACTCACTTTAATTTCCAAACTTCCGTAATCAAGGCATCAACATGGCAACCACAATCAGCATGGAATCTTGAATTCCATACACATCAAGCTCCCAAGCTGTACCAAGCTCGGTCTTCACTGGGCACCCTACGAGCATCAGCCCAAACTCCAAACTCTCTCAGCTGAAATCCCTTGCTTAGATGCTGATCCAGATTATAGAGCAACTCCAATCAGCAAGGGTTCTTTACTTGGATCAAAGCTTCTCCTCAGTCCACCACCAGCTGCCAACCTTTCTTCCTCAACCCCTTTTTTTTTTATTTCCTTAGCTTAGAGAGAAGGAGAGGAAATAGATGATAAGGAGAGAAAGGAAATGAACTCTCTGCCCCTGGACATGTGTATTCCACTAAGGGTGAAGGGATAAGGGTGAAAATTTGCACTTTAGCCCTTTAATTTATTGAAATTGCCTTGCTGGCAATTGCTGCCCGCAATTGCTGTACCGGTACAAGAATCTGTACCGGTACAGGACAGCAGCATCAGCAGCTGCTCTCTACTCCTTTTTCTCACATTTAATTCCCTCCAATTTCATTCCAACACTTCTAAAATCATCCAAAGAAGCTTTCCAAGCTATCAAATTAATTTGATAACATCTAATTCTCAGATTTGCATCAATTTGATCATTTTAGATCAAATCAACTAGAATTTCAGCACTCAAGTAACAATGGAAATTGGAGTTCTTTATCACTTCAATTCCATTCGAGCCTACTCATACACTTCCAAATCATGTCAATTAATGTCCTCAAGCCACTAATTAAGTTTAGAAACCTTTAATTTCCATTTTAGCATTATTGTGGTCGCTTTGATCACAATTAGCTCGAGACCAATTTTCAATGCATTACAATAGCCCTGCTCTGTGAATTAATCCTAACAAGTTGTTTATATTATTATAATTACAATTACATATGAACTCAGAAAAATTGTTTGTTTATTAACTGGTCTCAATTATATAATACAGTTTGACCTCTAATTTAAGGTACAAATATTTCATTTTGATATATGCGAAATAGCCGGAAATATAGTAGTTTAAAAGAATAATTCTACATAAGAAAATCTTATTTATCTTGTCCTCTCGTAATATATATATATAGAGTAGGGCTATTGTGCTATTAGGAGCACAGCAGCTTTTGTGCTCCTAATTTTTAACCACCCATCAAGTTAGTTAGAATAAGAGAAAAAAGTGATATTGGGGGAGAAATTTAAAGAGAAGAGAAATTGAGACACCCAATTTCTCCCCAATATTATCTCCCTCTCTCATTCTAACCATTCATCAAATTTGATGGGTGGTTAGAAAGTTAGGAGCACAAGAGTTGTTGTGCTCCTAATAGCATAGTAGCCATGCTCTATATATATATATATATATATATATATATATATATATATATAGTTAATTATATATAATATATGGCTGAAATACCTATCAATGACCAAACTATTGGTGCTATTTATTTTGACCCTCAGATTGAGAAATTGGTGGTTAGGATGATGTAGCCTCCTAGGGTTGAGTGAATGGTTTGGTTGAATAGTATTTAGCGGTAAAAAATATCAGAGGGTTAAATCTAAACGGTGAAAAACTCGATAGCACCATACCTTGGTGGCTACGATAGTACCCACGCCGGACTCCATAATATTATATTATATATATATATATATATATATATATATAATATATATATATATATAATATATAATTGAGCTAGAATACTTTTAAAAGTATCACCCCATTGGTCTTTAAGTTTCTAGCCCTTGGATCTACTATCCTTCATTACTAATTGCCTTTGAATCAAACACTAATTCCACCTACCACCCACCTACACCCCATCATCAAGAACCTTACATTCCTCCATCCAATGGTTAAAAACTCAAAGCAACCACCTCATTAATATATATATATATATATATATATATATATATATATATATAATATAATATATATAATGTATGTTGAGTCCAGCTATGGTGCTTGTAAAAGCACCAAGCACTGTGGCTTGTAAGTTTTTTACCGTTAGATCTACTCCTCGATCATTTTCAACTATACCATTATTGTGAAACATATCGAAACTCGAAAACGATGATCGAATTTTAATCAAATTGGTTAAAGTATCGAGAGAAATGGATTGGTGAGTTTGATTTTTGCATTCCAGCAAGTTTGGAAGGGCAAAAATGAGTTAAAGAAGTGTTGGAATGGTTTTGGCATCGAACGACACGAAGTAGAGTCGAGTTGAAGCCAAAACAGCATTCTGGAGCATTGTGTACCGGTACACCATGGTGGTCGTACTGGTACAGCAAGCGACCCGAGCCCAGGCTGCTCTCGGGTTTGAGTCTGCGCGAAGGCGTACAGGTACGGGACCCCGTGTACCGGTACACAAGCTACGAAACCGAGAGACCTTGCTCTCGGGTTTGGGCCTCTGCGCAGGCCCGTACCGGTACACAAACCCGTGTACCGGTACACAGCAGTCCTGGCAGTAGGGATGAATCTGCTGCAGAGTAAAGAGTTGGAGGGCCTAGTTGCGATTGTAACAACATGTTAACACCCCAACACCTCTCTCTCTCCCTCCCACAGCCACACACCCCTCTCCCTTATTTTCTCTCACTTTCTCTCTCTAGAAAGCTCTCCAAGAGGTGGAGTTGGAAGAGATTAGAAGGAGAAAGCTTGGGATTTGGAGGACTAAGAGGCTAAGGTTCTCTCCTACAAGATGGACTTGGGTGAGCTCGTGGCAAAGGTGAGTTCTTTTGCTCATAGAACTCTAGGGTTTGGTTTTAAACATTGGGATTTAGAGTTTTGATCCTCTAATTAACCTAGAAATCCTCTAGAGACCATGACTCCATGTAAAATATGGTTTTCTTGGACCCCTCTCATAGTGAATCACTAGGGCTCAAAGTAGATGCCCTAGAGATGGTTCTAAAAGCTTAGAAACCTTATTAGAGAGCTTCCCAAGTGATTCTAAGCTTTCTTTTACTTAGCAATGAGATCAATCTAGGAGAAATGCAAAAATGGCATGTTAGGGCATCCCAAAGAGGGGTTTTGCCCAAGTTAGGTTTTGATCTATTTTGATCTATTTTGATCATATAGAAACCTAATTGAGGGTATTTTAAACGCGTTGGAACGCTCGGTTCGGCAATCCGACGAGTATACGTAAAGTTATTAACAAAAACGTCATTTTCCGTACAGATAGCCGCAGCACGTGGACTAGGGCTTCAAAAATTTCAAGAAATTCACCGGAGCATCCTTGTAACCATCTAAGGTGGGTGGTGCATTACAAGGACCTCGGAAATCCTTCTATGTCTAAAGTGTCATATTTGAGCATGTACATATACATTGAGCATATCGCATAGTAGGGTTACTCATGAGTTTTTATTGCATTTTTGTTAGTTCAAATGCATGTGGAATATCGTATGATAATTGAAAATTTATAAACCCTATGTATGCATGTCGAAGAACAAGAACCTAGTGGACTTAGAAAACAATTGTGACATTGGACATGACCATAGAGAGTGGCATTGACGAGTCTTGAACGCTTAGAAAATAAATGTGGCATCAATGACAAAGAACAAGAACAAGTAGTATACATGATACTAGTAGCGGTTAGAGAATGCAAGTGAATTGAGTTAGTGACATTATAACAAATGCACCTTAGAGTTAAGGGTCACATGAACATGGTTCTCCTTGAAGTCAAGAAATGGATTGAACTTGGAATCCTTAAAGTTAAGGATTGATCGTACTCACCTAATAGTCCTTGCTCGAGGGGGGTAACTCCCCCTCGGGTGATGTGCTCCGGAGTTGTTATCACTGGGTCATAGCAGTTATCTCCCCAGAGGGCGGTCCCGTCGGGTCGTAGCGGTTATCTCCCTGACAATAGGGATTTGGGTTGGTAAGTTTGTGAGGGCGAAACCTACGGGCTAGCCATGAGATTGGGTAATGAAAAGTTAATCTTGCATTCATCATATGCATCCTATCGAGCATAGTTTTACTTATCGTTCAGACATATTAGCTGCATTTGTTAGTTGGTTATTATCTATTCTTTCTTCTATTATGCCTGATTAGACCTAGTGGGATAGTCGGCGTGGTTGGTTGCCGAACCCACTGGAAACTTTGTTGTAGTTCTCACACCCCTATTTCCACAGAACTGGAACCGAGCGAGCCGGCAAATGATCGCGATAAGGGCATCGCGCCCTAGGTAGAGACCGCCCGAGATGTTTTATTTTCATAGTTGCATACCCCTTATTATCATCTTTTGTATTTTGATGATGTTAGTATTGAGATCATATTAATAGAATAATGTAGAAGACTTTATTTATGTTAAAATGGAAAAGGACCATATTTTGGAAGAACTTGTGATGTATAAAAGAAATGATGCAAAGTTGTATTAAAGTTGAATGCTTCCGTTTTGTATGATGTTAAGTAGATGCAAAGTTGTATTAAAGTACGTGATTTAAATTTAATCAAATACTTGTATGATGTTAAGTAGATTCTTTCACTATTGGCTGTTGCTTGCCCTCGTGCAAGCCATTTTGAATGCTTCCGTTTTGTGCAAAATTCATACTCTATTTGTACAGGATGTTGAGCCTTGGGCGGACAGGGGAGACTTTGTCCGTTCGGCGTCTGTTTGACGCGCTCGAACCAGCCAAATAGGATCGGGTTCGGGGCGTGACAATTATACTATTCAACCAACCACCCACTCAACCCTAGGGGACCCACATCCTCCTAACCGCATATTTCTTAATCTAATGGCTAAAAATCTACAAGCACCAATAACTTGGTACTTTTAAAAGCATAGGAGCTCAATTATATATATGTGTGTGTATATATATATAGAGAGAGAGAGAGAGAAAGAGAGAGAGAGAGAGAGAGAGAGAGAGAGAGAGCGAGCTTATGAGCACGATCGCCCTCGTACTCATAAGTTGTTTTTTATGATAGAGCTTCCGAATTGACGATCCATACTGTTAAACATGATTTAGAGCATTTAAAACTTCTACAAATCAAATTTTATAATTTTTCGACATCATTTACCTTACGATCAAAAGGTCACAAAATTAATAATTTTTAAGACCGGTATGGGATACTTTTTAGTTTAGCAGTGTAAAAGAATTGGAATCGGTTGAATCTTTGATAGAAAATTCTATTCACTACCTAGATAAAGATCAATAACTCCGATCTTAAATTGAAGGATCCGATCATCTATGTTTAGGACGTCATTCAATTTTGACCATTCATTTTATGCCCGCTTGATAGACTTTATTATGATTTCGAAAAATTATGAAATTTATTTTTTAGAAGTTTCAAATACTCCAGATGATATATATATATATAAAGAGAGAGAGAGAGAGAGAGAGAGAGAGTGAGTCCGGCTGGGGTACTATCGATAGCACCAAGCGCTTGGTACTACCAAATTTTCTGCCGTTAGATTTAACTATTTGACTATTTTTATCCGTTAGATTATACTATTCAACCAATAACTCACTCAACCCTAGGGGACCCGTATTATCATAACCGTACGTTTTTTCATCCAAGGGTCGAAAACCAAATAGCACCAATAGCTTGATGCTATTGATAGTATTCCAGCCTAGTTTTATATATATAGAATTGAGCTAGAATACTTTTAGAAGCACGAACCCCTTTGTGCTTCTAAGTTTCTAGCCCATGGATCTACTTCTTGATTACTAATAGCCTTTAGATCAAACACTATTCCACCTACCACCACCTACCACCATCATCTCAACCTCACATCTCTCCATCCAATTGCTAAAAACTCAAAAGCACCACCTTCATGGTGCTTTTGAGAGTATTCTAGCTCAACTATATATATATATATATATATATATATATATATATATGTGTGTGTGTGTG
>NW_017893584.1:44468-54283 GCF_001540865.1 Ananas comosus
CTCTCTCTCTCTATATATATATATATATATATATATATATATATATATATATATGTAGTGTTCCAGAGGTTTGGATAGGATTGGCTACAGTACTAGTGACTGGTCGACACATCTGGAGAGTGTCAGATTGAGTCGGAGTCGTTTCTGCACGAAATTGATGTAGAAATGGACTCGGCGCACTCAAATAAGCAAAACTGTAGTTTTGCCAGATTCGGGCTCCCAGAACTAGATTTGGATCGCCCAGAACTTGAGTGCTGGTTTGAACTGAACTGGAAGCCAATTTGGATCTTGGTTTTGGGCGCCCGGTTGTGGGTCCAAAAGTTCACCTCATGAATATCGTTTGAGCTGACGCGTGGCTGGTGGTAGGTGAGGTCCGCCGGAGCCGGTTATGGGCACAGCATACCGCGAGCGGAGGAACCGAAGAGGACCACTTGTGCAACCTGGAGGTTTCGGACGCCCAGAAGGGAGTTTTGGGCGCCCGAAAGTGGCCTTTTCTGCATAGTGACCAGGTAAGCAGCTTGTGTTCCTGGGGCTGTTTGGACCCTTCTATCACCCTCTAAATAGGCTATGTACGCCCCCAGTGAACCCTTTTCATCCTCTCTTCACAGTAAAGGCTTAGAATTGCATCTAACACCTCAAATTACTCCAATTTTCATCAATTGCTCACTCTCCACATTGAAGGCTGCAGTTCTAGCAGTTTTCCTGCAGCGACCTTCGGTGTTTTGGCTCGTGTGCGACGTAGAAAACTCCGTTTGCCACGAAACTTGGTTTGCTGGATTCTAGACTTCCAGAGGAATCCATGGAGCCTAATTTGACAGAATTTGATTGAGGTTAGTATAGTCGAATTACTATTTTTCTGGTCTGCTGCTGCATTGAGGCTGATTTTGAGTTTTTGGGATTTTTCCTGATTCAATTCGTGGAGAGTGCTGGATTTTCAACCAGTGGAAGTTGCGCCACCTTTCCCTACTGGTTTTGGAAGGTGTTCATCATCTGAATTGTGAATTTGGGGATTGATTGGTGAGTTGTGACATTGGAGTTGTTGGATTAAGCTTAAGTGCTGAATTTTGGGGTTATTGATGCAACTTTGATGTTTTTGTGTTTAGATCTTGGGGGGAGATTGGTTTTGGACCAGAGGATATTATTCCATCTTAGTACACTGCTGTTGGAACTTCTTCTCACTTGAATTGGAGCTTGGAAGATGAAGTTAGCATTATAATTGGGGAAAAGTTAAGCTTAAGTGCTAAATTTCTTATGATTGATGGAATTATAGTATCCTTGATGTGTAGAGCCTTGGAGAAGTATTGTGTCTATTGCAGAGTGATCTCGGCTGAGCCTCCTGGTATTTTCGTGACCTTATTGCTGCCGTGGATTTAGCGCTTAAGGTGGGTTAATCATCGGATTCTACTCCTAAGTATACGCGTAGTCAACATGTATATCTTCAGTAGTTGTATATCATGTTTTTAGCTCGAATTCATTGATTAGCATGTTAAATGAAATCTGAATTTGGAGCATGCTGTAGTAAGTTAGATAAATTATACATGTTGGATTTGGAATTGACTTAGGAGAAAACTAGCGCTTCTACACTGTCATATGTTAAAATTACCAGATTTAGCTCTAGGAGCGGTAGTTTATTTGTATCACCGCAGTTTGTAGGCGGTGGATACCCAGGATAGTGTAGAATGTATTTACGCTCGGGCTGAGATGCCGAGCTTACTTTTACAACAGTGTTTAGTCTGTTCCGGACTGTCGAGTGCCGTTGAGGTTGACGGTGGACCCAGATTGCTGTTGTTGCATCAGATTGTGCCGAGGGCACGTGAGTTGGTTGTTAGACCAGTTGGACCCTATTTATTTGGATGTTACCCTGTGAGAGCCTGATTGAGCTCGACAGAGATACGCTTACATACTCAGTTAGGTAACGCCCACGAGTGCCACTCCGGAGTCGTGCTTTGTGCGTTTGCGTTGGTGTTGTTGTGTCCTGGTTGGACTTACTCTCCACGGACTGCTTAGTGTGGAGGTAGCTATATAGCTTCGACAGGTGGGACGGGTGTGCTCACAGTCCTCGGGATGGGTATGTTTACAGTCCCTAGTGAGATTGAGTCAGAACTTATCTTATTCTACAGATAGTAGTGTCGGATCATGATAGTATAGTGGCATGTAGAAGTAGATTATTTCCAGTTCCCTTACTATCTTTTGACCATACATCTGTAGATAGTGGGTGAGCCGATGAGTTGAGGGCGGTACCCACTGAGGACTACTTATTTTTGCAGTAGTTCTCACACCAATTTGTTACCCCTCTTTTGCAGAGCCTTCTGTTCCGGCTGCTGCTCCTACCGAGACTGATCGTGGCAAGGGCGTTGCGAGTTAGAGCCCTTCCAGACGAGTCGCAGAGCTAGAGGAGTACCAGCTATAGGTAGTTGTAGTTTTTGATTTTTTTACATACAGATGTTGTACCTCGGTGGAGCGAATATGTTTGTACCCGGATGCTATGTATGTATTAAACCACTGTGTTTATATATGTTTATTCCTTTCTAGCAGCTCTATACTACTGGTTGTAGTGTGTTTTATTTCAGGTTCTTGTACAGCTTCGCTTTATACAGGGAAAATTTCTATGTATACGGCGAGTCTGTTAGCGTGCCCGGGGAAACGAGGAATCCAGGGCGTGACAATATATATATATATATATATATATATATATATATANGTCACCATTCCTTTTGCATTAGTGGTCACCCTTTTGTACTTGAGAGTAGATGATGTATAGGGTGAGGCTATTATGGAAAAATGTAAACTTTATGTGTATTTTGGAAGATCAGATGTAAACAAATGTATAAAGATGTATTCAAGTCAAATGTATGTAATAGTTAAGTATCTCTTTCTTTTATTCACTTGTATGTTCATTACTTGTGATGCTTGCTCTCGTTTGTATAGTATTGGTTGTGCTCTCGCTGTTGTTATGTGATCGTGTATGTATTCAGGTGTATTCCTGGGAACTTGTTGTACATGATCTTGTTTTTTGAGCCTTGGGCGGACATGGGAGGTTCTGTTCGTTTGGCGTCTGTTCGACGTGCCCGAACCGGACCAGATTGGTAGCGGGTCTCGGGGCGTGACAAGGAGTCTTGTAATTAAGATTAAGAGTATAAATCTTGTTCCCAATAGTTTAAAGAATTTTCTAACCAAAATTTAATTGATTTGGATATCTTTACGCTATTAAACAAGAAAACGTCTTATATCGACAATTAAAATTACAAATTTTGAAACCCTTTGATCATTAGGTTAATGATGACGAAAAGATTTGAAATTTGGTTTCTAGACACTTCAAGTGGCATAGATCATGCCCAATGGTGCCGATCATCTTTTTGGAAGCTCTATCATCGAAAATAAATGGATGGCAACGGAACCCGTTTGCTACTTATCAGCATTCTAGCTCAACTCTCTCTCTACATGTGTGTGTAGAGAGAGAGAGAGAGTCCGGCTATGGTGCTCTTAAAAGCACCAAGAACTTGGTGCTTGAAAATTTTTCACTGTTAGATCTATTCTTTTCATCAATTCTATCTCTTAAATTATATTATTGAGCTCCTATACTTTTACAAGCACCCAGTCATTGGATCTTGTAGATTTTTTCGGCCTTTGGATGAAGATTTGTAGGATTAGGATAATAGTAGTGTTGAGTGGGTGGTTGCTAGAATAATATAATTTAAGAGATAGAATTGATGAAAAGAATAGATCTAACAGTGAAAAATTTTCAAGCACCAAGTTCTTGGTGCTTTTAAGAGCACCATAGCCGGACTCTCTCTCTCTCTCTACACACACATGTAGAGAGAGAGTTGAGCTAGAATGCTGATAAGTAGCAAACGGGTTCCGTTGCCATCCATTTATTTTCGATGATAGAGCTTCCAAAAAGATGATCGGCACCATTGGGCATGATCTATGCCACTTGAAGTGTCTAGAAACCAAATTTCAAATCTTTTCGTCATCATTAACCTAATGATCAAAGGGTTTCAAAATTTGTAATTTTAATTGTCGATATAAGACGTTTTCTTGTTTAATAGCGTAAAGATATCCAAATCAATTAAATTTTGGTTAGAAAATTCTTTAAACTATTGGGAACAAGATTTATACTCTTAATCTTAATTACAAGACTCCTTGTCACGCCCCGAGACCCGCTACCAATCTGGTCCGGTTCGGGCACGTCGAACAGACGCCAAACGAACAGAACCTCCCATGTCCGCCCAAGGCTCAAAAAACAAGATCATGTACAACAAGTTCCCAGGAATACACCTGAATACATACACGATCACATAACAACAGCGAGAGCACAACCAATACTATACAAACGAGAGCAAGCATCACAAGTAATGAACATACAAGTGAATAAAAGAAAGAGATACTTAACTATTACATACATTTGACTTGAATACATCTTTATACATTTGTTTACATCTGATCTTCCAAAATACACATAAAGTTTACATTTTTCCATAATAGCCTCACCCTATACATCATCTACTCTCAAGTACAAAAGGGTGACCACTAATGCAAAAGGAATGGTGACTACAACCACTAGAGCGCTAAGCCCTTACCGCGATCCTCGATCGGAGTACCCGAGCTCATCCTGCAACAAAGTGGGGTGAGAACTATGAATAATTCCCAGTGGGTTCGGCCGCCGACTCCGCCGATCTCCCCACTTGGTCTAAGCAGGAATAGATAGATATACAGATAGATAGATAACTAAAAAGCGATAACAATAAGTAGATATGAAAGTAATCTACCATGCCCCAATCTGTAAACATGGAGGCATGCAACTCATAGTAAAGAAACTAGCTACTATGTTCAACAATAAGGTTTATTAAACTGTTTACCCAATTACTTGGCCAACCCGTAGGTTTGCCTCAAGCTCTCATCTCAAAGTCTCAAAAGGGGGAAAAGACTTTAAACGCTCTACCCACCGAGACCGCCTGCCGACAAGTATGTTAGTCCAACCTGTGACAACCTCCGGAGTGCACAGCTTGTATGAAGCGACCACAACAAGCGTAATAGGCTACACGAGCACGATCCAATCCTCAACTAGAGAGGATACCCTACCAACTAGGGATAGCATCAACATAGAATCCATAAGTTTCTATACTCATCAATCTAGTGTTTCGGCTACACTAAAGTTCTCATATGCCACTCGTCATAGGTTTACATTAACTAGATGCCACTCGTCATCAATTTAAGTATCCTTGATACACCGCTTGTACACTATCACTAGGCTATCATTTACCTACGTTCCAATTCACCATATAGCATCACATATAGGGTTTTAAGCTATATCACATAGTACTCATGCATACTAGGATTAAAGGCTAAATCAACTAGGTTACATTACCACTAGCATGCAAGTGTAAGCAACAAACAATAACCATCTAGCACCAATATGTATCATGCTCAATATGCAAACTTGATCAACAATGAACTCAGACATAGGAAGCAGCTCAACTGCTTCGGGATGGTCACCACCCACCTCGTGGCTACGTCGCGACTCTTGGAATACAATTCGCCGATTTTACGATGCCTCGTTGGCCTTCTAGGCGAAAACGAAGCTCCGAGGGTCTCTTTTGATGATAACTTCGCACTCGCTTGACGGATCCTCGAACCGTCTTCGCCAACGCGCTTAGAGACCTAGCAATTAGGTTTACGACTGATTAAAAGAGATCAAAACCCTATATTTCTCAAAAACGCATCTTGGTGCCCTAGGTTTGCAATTAATGCAAAATACACCAACAAACCCCTAGATTCATGCTAGAATCATCTATTAAGCACCATTAGGTTCCAACAAAACCAATTCTAGAGTATAAAAGCTAAACCCTAGAAAGATACCATTAAAGGGGTTTGAAGCTTACCTCAACACTAAGCTCCAAGCTTGGAAAAGAGTTGAAGAAGATGCTCCTCTTCTTCTTTGTCTTCTTCTCCTTCTTCCTCTTCTTCTTTTCCTTCCCCTCCTTCTTCTTCTTTTTCTTCTTCTAGAGAGAGAGAGGGAGAGAAAATGTTTAGGTTTAGAAAGGGAAATGAGAGAGTGAGGGAGAGGAGCAGCTCCCAAGCAACTCATATAATGCCATTTTGCAGAAAATCCCCTCAACTTTCCATCTATGAGACAGCCCCTCACTAGGCATTTCCGGGCTACGGGGACCGGTCCCTGTAAGGGAGGACCGGTCCCCAAGAGCAAACTCCCAAAATCACGCGTACGGGAACTGGTCCCTACCCGAGAGACCGGTCCCTGGGAGACCGGTCCTTGCCTAAGAGACCAGTTCCCGAAAGTGGGATTCTCAGGACTTAGCCAAATTTTTCTCTGCTCGCTGATTTCACCTACGGGGACCGGTCCCTCAGCCCTGGGGACCGGTTTCATCAAGCAACCCCGCAACCACCAGCTACGGGGACCAGTCCTTCCCTGCCAGGGACCGGTCCCCGAGAGCAAAATCTGTCAAATGCAGATTTTTGCATCTTTTGCTCTCGCGGACTCGACTCCAAAGCACTTTTGTGTTTTGAACATCTTTAGCTTCTCCGAAGCCTACCCATTCGACAATTAGTCGATTCTGGACGAAGTCTAACTCTCGAATTTCGAGAATTCACTTCCTAACACTCCTATCATCACTTTTTAAAGGATATTCATTTTCAGCCGTTCAGTTTTGTGCTCATTTGATGGACAAGAGGATAATATTGAAAAAATAAGAAATTTGGTTTCTATATGATTCAAGTAGTATAAATCATGTTCAATGGTGCCGATCGTCGCTTTGAAAACTCTATCATCAAAAACAAATAAGTGACAACGGAGCACGTTTGCTACTGATAGCATTCCAGCTCTACTCTCTTTCTTTCTCTCTTTATATATATATATATATATATATATATATATATATATAGAGAGAGAGAGAGAGAGAGAGAGAGAGAGAGAGAGAGAGTTGGGCTAGAATACTATTAATAGTATTTGCCCTTTTCAACTATCAAGTTTTTAGCCTTTGGATCAATTCCTTGGATCATTTCTAACCATTGGATTACATATTATAACCTAGTGGGGACCACTCAACCCTAGGGAGACCACTCAATCCTAAGAGACTAATATCATCCTAACCCTACAATGTATCATCCAAGGGTTAAAAACTTGATAGCAAAAAGGAGTAAATACTATCTGTAACACACTGGACCTTTGCAAATTACGAGGTTCGAGTGATTGGATGTGTTTCGAGCTTTTCCACGCTTGGTTGAGGGTCATAGAATGTTTTCCGACCTAATAAGTTCGAAAACCTGAGTTCTGGACGAGTCCTGAGAGTTTTTACTCTCGGGGACCGGTCCTTGATAGGAGAGACCGGTCCCCCAGTGAGCAGTGTTGCAGCAGCCTTGGGGCAACCGGTCCCCGAGCGCGTCTACGCGGGGAGAGACAGGTCCCGAGCGGGGAGAGACCGATTCCCGAACGTGGATTTTCTCGGGGCAGGCCGAGAGACCGGTCCCATGTCAAGGAGACCGGTCCCTCAGACCGAAAACTGCCCAGTCCGGGCTTTGCACAGTGAGCAAAGCTGAGGGACTTAGTTGGATTTTGTTACACTAGAGGGCCTGTATGGCCACTTCTCCTTCTCTTCTCCCTCATTCCACCATCCCACTTGCTCCTAGAGAGAGAGGAAGAAGAAGGAGAGGAAGAAGAAGAAGAAGAGAGCTTGTTGGAGGCTTGGATCATCACCCACACCCTCTCTTTTTCCTTTTGGTGGCTTGGACCTTGGATTTGGAGCTTGAGAGGAGGGAGATCTCCACACTTGGAGGACTTTGGATCTTGTTTGAGGCTTCTAAAAGGTTAGTGGCTCATTCTCTCCCTCTAGATTGGAGTTTTGTTGCTTTGTGGTAGATGAAACCCTAGAATGGAATTTTAGGGTTGATTTTGGGGCTTTTTGATCTAGGGCTTTTAAGGCTCAATTATTTGGTTTAGAATCTTCCTTTGGGTTGGATTGGAACGATTCTATCTCTCTTTTGGAGCTTGGGAGAGATTTTCTACTCCCTAGGTGAGTTTTTGCCCTTTTCTTGTGATTGTTAATGTTTGAGCCTAGAGTTGCTCGTAACGCTCGTGTATCTCTTCGCTCATTACTTTTAGGGTATTTTGAGACTCGTGGACAACTCCGTTCGGCGAAACGAAGGACACCGCGACGATTCGGTGGGTTTGACCTAGCCTGACATATGAGAAATTCTCATCTCCCATATTTTATGCTTATAGAGTAAAAATTCATGCATTTTCATGATAAATGTATTTATCATGAATTTTAAGATGCTTAACATGCCTATATTATGTGTAAGAAATTTCGGGCCCCTATATAGTAGAGGGCTACCTTGTGGGACTTGTACATGATTGGCATCCTATTGGAACTTGGAATCATATTTCCTATTGTGAAAATGAGCTTTACCTTCATGCATTTTAAAGTATTCCTACTTGAGACTTAAAGGATCTTAGTGAGCCATAAAGAGGCATATGACAAGATTGACATGTGAGATTGTGAGCTAATATCATAAAGCGGTATTGAGCTCGGGTTGTGTGTGAACCTAGTGGATAGGACCATTGACAGAATTGGAACATGTTTGTACATCGAAATGTCTAAGTGTCATAAAGAGGCACTAGACCTAGTGAATGATTGGAGCTTCACATTGTGACTTAAGGCTAGATCATCGAGATGCTAGTGACTATTACCATGTTAGAGACATGATGATTGGGTACTTGAGACGATGATTGCGCTTGCTTGCATTTGTGCTCATTCGCACATGCTTGTGAGGGTCGCTCCCTACAAGCCAGCACTCCGAAGTTGGCCTACGTGATTTATATTCGCTCGTGCGGTATCGAGAAACCTACGGGGTCGAGAGGGATAGACTCATTCCTAGAGTGGGAATGCTGGAGCTACCACCGACACTTAGGTGGCACAAGCTGGACTACAATATGTAGGTCCTAGAACATATTGGAAACAATGACATTTAATCGAGAGATGACTATCACTACTAGATAGGCTTAGTAGTTGGATTACCTTGACATGCTTAGAGCATGGTGTTGGGACTTGTAGTATACATGATAGTCTTATTCATTGCATCATAGTATACTTTGCTACCATGATTGCGCATATTCATCATACATTGACATAGCGGTTCATGATACCTACTTGCTTGTTATATTGGGACATATTAGTCATGCTTGGACATACTTCATTTGAGAAAGTAGACGTACAGCACATTTGACAGCATGTTACTTGTGACATAGTAGTTTAGCAATTTAATCATGCTTCCTTATATGTAAACTATTTATTATTATTGTTTCCTTGTGGACTTACCCTTTTCTTTTCGGGCCTAGTGGTGCATTGAGCTGAGGTCAGTAATTGCCCACTGGGAACTATAAATTATAGTTCTCACGCCCTCTTTTTCTTGATGTTATTTCAGAGCCTTCGGCACCGGCGGAGGCACGGGATCACGGCAAGGGAGTCGCGTAGCTAGCTAGTTGGGAGCTACTTGTGAGCATATGTGGTTTATCTTTCGTTTTAGAGTGTGAGAGAGATTTTGAGAACCATGTATAGAGAGACCACTTGTATACACCTTATGTTTTGTTCTTGTATTTGGGATTTCCTTTGTACTACTCTTTAGTTTTATTAGTAGATTTCAGTTTCATATCTACTCTTCTGTGTAGAACTTAGTTATTTACTTTGCTCTGATATCGTTAGATTCTTTTGCTTTCTTGTTTTATTTCCGCTGTTATTGTAGGCGCCTTATATGTGTAGACATATGGCGGGTCTGGGCGCGCTACCGGGAGGGCCTTTGTA